>NC_090764.1:63109247-63192913 GCF_036898095.1 Palaemon carinicauda | reverse complement strand
CGAAAGTAATACCCATATTAAATAGCTAAGGTTTGTATAGTTTGGAAAAATACAAGGTATCTCCGAATTTGTAATTTTTCGCTTCGCTCAAAATCCGTTTATTATGAAGTTTTAGGCCGAAATAAAACGCACGAAACCATTAGACATTTATTTAAGATCAATAAATGAGGATGAGCATACATGTAAATAATGTAAATTTGCAATTAAGAATCAATTAAATAACATAGGCACATTGACATAAACAGAAATATTTGTGGTACCTGAAAAGGAAAACTTGCTACCACACACTTCAATTTCCGTATGGAATTGTAATGTCTTTCTGAGAATGTCTCAATATACACTCGTGTAATAAACACGCGACACTAGTGTTCAGTCTATGTTATATCACCTTAGTATATTAGAACAGTCCGTATTGTCATCACGATGACAATCACTACTATGTTGTGCATTAGGGCCAACATATACACCCTTAGAATTTTAAGTCCCATAAAATTCACTGTTCCTCGCAGCACTAAGCGGCAGGTTTTAGGACACTACCTGCCGCCGCCACGTATCCCTTGATTTCTTGTACTTGCTTTGCATAGTGCTTAAAGAACTCCCTGGATGACTTCCATCCAGTAAACGAGCGAAGACTCTCGAAGTCCATTAGTTGGAAAAAAATCAGGGAAGAGGCGACCTTCCTAGGATCATGACCTGCGGGTGTACTGTCAGGATCCGCTCTGCGAATGAAGTAGGTGATCTTCGCCCGTAGTTGTTTAAGTGACAGGTTTGACCCCGATGTTTCTCCTTTAAAGAGTTGTCCTCCCCCGAAGTCTGAAGTTCTGCGAAGATAGACCTTTAGAGTCTCCACTGGACACAGAGAGACATCTTCCTTCAGAGGGCAGATTGTCCAGGGACCCCATCTTTTAGTGGGTAACTCGTTCTTGGCGAGAAACGTTGGGTCAGGAAAGAGGGTGAGCTCGCCCGTGTCAGCGAACCGTATGTGGCCCTCTTCCCTAGATAATGCCACAATTTCACTAACTCTAGCCCCTGAGGCTAAAGCAAACAAGAAAATAACTTCCTGGGTCAAATCTTTCAGAGGGCAAGTCTCATTGTCCAATCCTGAGGCCATAAAATGGGTCTCGGAGGGGCCGCTGGTCTAAGTCTAGCACAGGCCTTCGGCACTTATTACAGATTTCTTTAGACAAGGGTCTTGTCAGGGCAGATCGTGTTGGCTGCTAAACCTTGTTCATGAACGTGAATAAAGAAAGACAAGCAGAAATCCATTGAGATTTCGTTCGGATTCTTTGCCTTGACAAAGGTTACCCATTTCTTCCAAGATGACTCGTATTGCCTTCTGGTAGATTTTGACTTATATTCCTCCAAGAAGTCTAGGCTTTTCTTCGAGATTCCAAACCTTTTCTTTACGGCAAGGGAGAGAAAATCATGAGATGAAGGGCTCTGGTTTTCTGTGATGAAGCGAAGACAGTCGACTTCTGAACTTGTTGAGACAGAACTGGGTCCGGCAGTGGAATTAGCTTTGGTTGTAATTCCAGAATCAGGGGGAACCAGTTGCTCCGGGGCCACTTGGGAGCCACTAGGGCTGCCGTTCCTTGAAAGGATCTCATCTTGGTGAGGACCTTTAGCAGAAGGTTTGGCGGAGTGTCGTTCTTAGGGCACCGCATCACTCCTGAAGGAGTCCATCCCCTCCCTGAAAAGGAAGCAGCCGTTCAGGACTTCCCCGCTCCCTCGACCGTCAAAGCTTTTCAGGAATTCTTGGGCATGATCAACTATTATCACCGTTTTCTGCCAGCCATTGCCGCCACTCTTGCTCCCTTCTATGCCTCCCTCAAGGGCAAGCCAAAGGACCTGAAGTGGGGTCCCTTTCAAGAAGCGGCCTTCTGCAATGCAAAGAAGGCCCTATCAACCGCTGCAGCTCTCACTTTTCCTATCCCACATGCTCCTCTCCTTCTCTCCACTGATGCCAGCGACGTCGCTATTGGTGCAGTACTCGAGCAGGTGGTCAACGGCTCGCCCCACCCATTGGCCCCACCCATTGGCAGAATTGGGTTATTCTACCTTCGATCGCGAATTGCTGGCGGTGCACTTGGCTGTCCGTCACTTTCGCCATTTCTTAGTAGGTATGCCCTTCGTCATACGCACAGACCACATGCCTCTGGTGCACGCCTTCACTCAACAGTCTGACGCCTGGTCTGCCCGTCAACGCTGACATCTCTCCGCCCTGGCTGAATACAATTGCACCCTTCAATATGTCCCTGGGAAAATGAATCCCCTTACCAATGCCCTGTCAAGAAACATGTTGGCTGCCGTTCAACTGGGATTGGATTACAACGCCCTGGCTGAAGCCCAACGACAGGATCCAGAGTATCAAGCATGTAGGACATCCTGCACGTCCTTCCGTTTGGAAGACTTCCCCCTCGAAGACTCCAACACCACCTATCTCTGTGACGTCAGTACTGGTAGACCGCGACCTTGAATTCCTGCTCCCATGCACCGGCAGGTGTTTGATTCCATTCACGGCCTTTCACATCCCTCGTGCCGTTTTACTGCACAGCTGCTAAAGACGAATTTCATTTGGCACGGCATTTCTAAGGATGCTAAGGATTGGGTCCGCGCCTGTACTTCTTGCCAAACTTCCAAAGTACATCGACACACGGATTCAGGAGTGGGCACCTTTCCTCAACCTCAGCGTCGTTTCTCACACATTCACGTCAACATTATAGGCCCCCTACCCACATCACAAGGACATCGTTACCTGTTTACCGTCATCGACTGCTCCACTCGTTGGCCTGAAGCCATTCCCATGGAAACTGCAACATATGCCTCATGTACATCTGCCTTACTCTCAGGATGGATTGCAAGATTTGGTATCCCTGAGCATATTACTTCTGACAGGGGTACCACTTTCACCTCTCAATTGTGGACATCATTAGCGAATATCCTGGGCATCACCCTACATCAGACAACGGCCTACAACCCCGCTGCCAATGGAATGGTTGAACGTTTTCATCGCACCCTCAAAGCAGCTTTGATGTCCCGCTGCAAGGATTGCAACTGGTTTACTCAGCTTCCCTGGGTCCTCCTTGGACTAAGGACCACTCCTAAAGATACCCTCGACGTCTCGGCAGCTGAAATGATGTATGGCGACCCGTTGGTCGTCCCTTCCGAATTTTTTCCTTCTACAGCCTCCTCCGACGATCTCCAGTGCGTACGTCACGTCGTGGGAAAATTTACTCCATGCCACCAGACTTACAAGCCCCCAGCGAAGCATCACATACTGACAGACTTGAACTCTGCAACGCCCGTCTTCCTGCGCAACGGCATTAGCAAGCCACCGCTAACGCCCCCTTACACAGTCCCTTTCCTTGTGATCTGATGCAATCTGAAAGCATTACTACTAAACATTCGTGGCAAAGAAGACTGGGTCTCCATTGATCGTCTAAAACCTGCTTATCTCCTGCCAGATGACCCGCCTACAGTTCGCCTCTCTAGATCAGGGCGCCCTATTTAACATGTACAGTATGTAATTTTTAGGGGGGGAGCCATGTACCAACCGTGTGTCACACGATCGTACATAGTTCATTTTGTGTATATATTATGCTTGTATCTTTGCTCTTCCCTCGTATAAAAAGAACCTGAATAAACATGTCTGTTTTTCTCATCGGTAACAGTGTCTTTTTATGAATAGAACTTACCTGGCAGTTATATATATATATAGCTGAGTCTCTGACTGCGGCAGAATTTAATCGAAAATCGCGGCAACCGCCTTGTGGTGGTTGTGTGGTTAGATGGTTAACAACCCTTACAGGGTGGTACTTGGAATCATTCCCATTTTCTGTTCCTCAGATTATCTCTGCCGGCCGGATCGACAACATCGTTGGTCCGCCTTTCAGA
Organism: Palaemon carinicauda; assembly: GCF_036898095.1. NCBI lineage: Eukaryota > Metazoa > Arthropoda > Malacostraca > Decapoda > Palaemonidae > Palaemon > Palaemon carinicauda. Next base: position 63,189,019 of record NC_090764.1, on the reverse strand, counting down.
GTTTTTCGGATCGCTTTCCCTTCATCGCCTTTTTGGACTTCGTTTTTGGTGAAGTACACTGTGTTGGGATTTGGCAATCGTGTTGTTTTTGTTTTTTGTCTTTTTTCCTTTATTATCATAAGTGAGAAAATTCATTATCGTGTTTGTGCGAATGATATTTGCAAGGTGAGGTTGCCGAAACTTTTGGTTGACCCTCACACTATCTGTATGGGTTGCAGGGGGTTTGAATGTGCTTTAGATAATAAGTGCAAGGAATGCGAGGTTTTAAGTGATAATGATTGGTTAGCTATGCAGCGCTATGTGCGCAAGCTTGAGATTGATAGAGTTAGAAGAGCTAAATCAAAGTCAAAGTCTGCTAGTGAGCCTAGCTTAGATTTATCTATTGACCCTATGCTTGTAACCCCTTTGGAAGGTATTCCTTCCCCAAATGTAGTGACTCCTGCCCCTTCTACAGGACATGTGCCTACGGATGACCCTGGGTATGCTAAATTAGCTGCTGAATTGGAGGCCATTAAAGCACAGTTGGAGGCCTTTCAAGGTAAGGGTGTAGGTGAAATTACTGCTTGTGAAAGTGCAGTGGAGGTGGCGACTGACCGAATCTGTCATACCCCTAGGTCTAGACCTCTACTAAGCTCCCAGGACCAAGGGAGAAGGTACGTCGAAAGCCGAAAGGGGGTGAGAGGTGCTTATCCTCGGTCAGTCGTCGCCTCAGACAGTCCTGTTGTGATCTCCCAGGCTGCTCTTGACCGCCGTAGGAAAGGCGTGTCGGATACGTTTGTGTCTTCGCCTGATCGTTCTCCCAGACGTAATTGGCGTTACGAATCAAGACCAATGAAGAGAGGGTGGAACCGGGACGTGCAGTCTCGCTCTCCCTCTCCCGGTTCGAGTAGCAGAGACCCTGATCCTTCGGAAGACAATTTCGATGTTCCTGTTAAAAGGGCGAAACAGAGAGTCCTTAGCCCAGTTAATCCTGCTAGACTCCCTGCTTCTTCTGCCAGCGCTCCCAGTAAAGCCGTACGACAACTGCCGTCTTCGGCACCGCGAGAGCCAGCGGAGGTTGCTAAAGCTTTCATGGTTGTTATGCAGGAACAACTTTCATCGTTAGTTAAAGCTTTCAGCCACCCTTCTCAGTCCGTCAGACGTGAGGACGTCTCTTTGCCTGTTAAGAGATCTTCTTCTAAGAGAGATTTTAGTATCTCTCCCAAAAAACCTCTGCGCACTTCGTCGGCCGTACGACAACGTACACCCTCTTCATTGGCACGCTGCCAGGAATTTCCTTCCCCCCTCTCCCGCCGCCAGGACGATACTGCCTCTCGTTCTCGGCGCCGTGACGATTCCGTTTCCCTTTCGAAACGCCTGGACGTTACTGCCTTGTTTCTTAGGAAACAGGATGAATGCAGTCTGCATTTTCAAGGCGACGTCAGCCTGCATCTTCAGGACGCTTCCGTTTCTCGTCATCGTGACGATACTGCCTCTCGTCATTGTGACGATACCGCTTCTCGTCATCGTGACGATACCGCCTCTCGCCGACTGGATGTTAGCCGCGCTCGGCGCCAGGATTCAAACAGCTCTCGCTGCCAGACTGCTGGCAGCCCAACTCTTCGGGATGTTATCCTTGAGCAGGACCTCGAAGATATTTCGGAAGAGGAAGAAAAACCTGCCGACTCTTCTAGCGATTACAAGGTTCTTTCTCGCTCTCTTTTGGAACTTTATGGGGAGGAATTTCAACCTTCGGCCCCTCGTTCTCCTCAGTCTCAATTTACCAGGAAGAAAGCTACTAAGTCTTCGGCCTTCATTAAAATGAAACTTTCAATTTCGGCCAGGAAAGCTCTCGCTAAAGTGGAGGATTGGATGAAGGAACGGAGACAAGCTGTCAAGACCACCTTTTCTTTTCCACCGTCCCGGCTCGCTTCCAAGGCCGGTATGTGGTATGAGACAGGGGAACCTTTGGGGTTGGGAGTGCCTTCCTCCTCCCAAGGTGACTTCTCAGCTCTTGTGGACTCGGCAAGAAGGCATGCTTTAAACTCTGCCAAGGTGATGTGGTCCATGTCGGAGCTTGATCACCTCGTCAAGGGAATTTTCAGGGTTTTCGAGGTTTTCAGCTTCCTGGACTGGTCTCTCGGGACTCTGGCCAGGAAGTCTGAACTCCTGGAGGACACGAAGGACCTGACGAGTATCATGTCCTGCATGGACAAAGCTCTAAGGGATGGAGCTAATGAATTGGCTTCCCTTTTCTCAGCAGGGGTCTTAAAGAAGAGGGCCCTTTTGTGCTCCTTCACCTCTAGATCTGTGACTGTTGCCCAGAAGTCGGAGCTACTTTACGCCCCTTTTTCACGTCATCTTTTTCCTGAAGCTCTGGTCAGAGATATCTCCCTTTCTCTGGCTCAGAAGGCTACTCAGGACCTTTTGTCTCGGTCGGCTAGAAAGACCTTACCTGTTGCTCCTGCTCCTCTGAAGAAGGAGGAGGAGAAGTTTCAACAGCCCTTTCGGGGCAGGATCTCCTCGAGAGCGGATTTTAGGGGGAGAAGACAAGAGTCAGGGCCAAGGACCAGCAGGGGTGCGTTTAGGCCCCGGTCCAAAAAATGAGATGGAAATCCTCCAGACATCAGTAGGGGCAAGACTGTCTCGTTTTTGGCAGTCTTGGGAAAGGAGAGGGGCGGACACCTGGTCCCTCTCAGTCGTCAAGGAAGGTTACAAGATCCCCTTTTTAAAGAAACCACCTCTCTCAGACTCTCCCCTGGCCTTAGTGGCTCAGTACACCGACGCGGGGAAACGAGAGGCTCTTCTGGAGCTAGTCGACCAGATGTTGGTCAAGGGAGCAATAGAGCCAGTTCAAGACCTCGCCTCTCCAGGCTTTTACAATCGCCTGTTTCTGGTTCCCAAGAACTCGGGTGGATGGAGACCAGTCCAAGATGTCAGCTCTCTGAACGCCTTCGTGGAGAAAACAAAGTTCTCCATGGAGACGACTCAGTCGGTGCTGGCTGCAGTTCGTCCAGGAGACTGGATGGTTTCTCTCGACCTGCAGGATGCTTATTTTCACGTCCCCATTCATCCGTCTTCGAGGAGATATCTGAGGTTTGTGTTCCAGGGCAAGTGCTTCCAGTTCAGGGCACTTTGCTTCGGTCTCAGCACAGCTCCCCAAGTTTTCACCAGACTTATGGCGAATGTGGCAGGCTGGTTACACCAGGAGGTGATAAGGGTCTCCTTCTATCTAGACGACTGGCTGATCCGGTCACAGTCGAAAGAGAAATGTCTGGAGGACCTAATGAAAACTTATACGATCACTCAGGACCTGGGACTCATCGTCAACTGGGGGAAGTCTCAGACCGAGCCGAATCAGACTATTCTCTATTTGGGGATAGTTCTGAATTCAGTTCTTTTTCAGGCTTCTCCCTCCCAGGAGAGGCAGACCAGGTGCCTGGACAAAGTCAAAGACTTTTTGAGGAAGCAGGAATGCTCAGCGAAGGAGTGGATGAGTCTGCTGGGAACTCTGTCCTCCCTGGAGCAGTTTGTCCCTTTGGGGAGACTGCACCTAAGGCCTCTGCAACACTTCCTCGCAAAGGTTTAGAACAGAAAGATCCAGGAGGATACTTTTTCTTTTCCCATTCCGACAGAGATCAAGGATCTTTTAATGTGGTGGCTGGACCCAGGTCTGTTGGGAAAAGGGATCTCATTGTTCAAGAAGAACCCCGACCTAGTGTTATTCTCAGACGCGTCCGAGTCAGGCTGGGGAGCAACACTAGGGAACAAAGAGGTCTCAGGTATTTGGGAAGGGAGTCAGGTCAGTTTGCATATCAACAGGAAGGAATTGATGGCCATTTTGTTAGGGCTCAAGGCCTTCAAAACCTCGGCGTCGGGAAAGACTGTGGAGATCAATTCCGACAACACCACAGCTCTCGCGTACATAAGGAAGCAAGGGGGAACTCACTCCCTCTCCCTGTTCTCAACTGCGAGAGAGCTTCTCCTCTGGGCGAACGAGAACGAGACCCAGCTGTTGACAAGGTTTGTTCAAGGGCAGAGAAACATCAGGGCAGACATGCTCAGCAGGAGGGGACAGGTCCTTCCTACAGAGTGGACTCTCAACCCGCATGTCTGTCGGAGCCTCTGGAAGTTGTGGGGCAGACCAGTAATAGACCTTTTCGCCTCCGGTCTAAACAAGAGGATCCCCAACTACTGCTCCCTAGTCCCGGACGAGGAAGCTGTTGCAGTGGACGCCTTCTTGATGGATTGGACGGGGCTGAACATGTATGCCTTTCCCCCGTTCAAGATCATCAATCTGGTTGTCAGGAAGTTCGCTCTCCTCGATTCGGGACGAATGACCCTAGTGGCTCCATTCTGGCCTGCGAGGGAATGGTTCACCAAAGTGGTAGGGTTACTGATGGACTTTCCAAGAAGACTCCCGGCAAGTCCAGATCTTCTCAGACAACCACACTTCGAGAGATTTCACCAAAACCCCCTCGCTCTCAATCTGACTGCCTTCAGACTGTCGAGAAGCTCGTTAGATCTCGAGGCTTTTCGGCACAAGCGGCGAAAGCTATTGCCAGAGCAAGGAGGATCTCTTCACAAAGAGTCTACCAGTCAAAGTGGGAGACCTTTAGAGCTTGGTGCAGGAGGCGCAAGGTTTCCTCGTCCTCTACCTCTCTGAGCCAGATTGCAGACTTTCTTTTGTACCTCAGGCAGGATGCTAAGCTGGCTGTATCTACCATTAAAGGATACAGGAGCATGCTCTCAACCGTCTTTAGGCATAGAGGCTTAGAGTTATCTCAGAATAAGGACTTGCAGGACCTCATTAGGTCTTTTGAGACAACGAAGCAGGTGCACTTAAGACCCCCTTCTTGGAACCTGGATGTGGTGCTTAAGTTTTTGTGCTCCAGGAAGTTTGAGCCTATCTCGCAAGCTTCTCTGCGAGATGTGACTAAGAAAACCCTCTTCCTTTTGTCTCTAGCGACTGCCAGGAGGATCAGCGAGGTCCAGGCAATCGAGAAGCGTGTAGGCTTCACCCTAAATGGAGTGGTTTGTTCCTTGAGGTTCGACTTTCTCGCCAAGAATGAGAACCCTTCGAAACCCTGGCCTAGGACTTTTGAAGTCCCTAACCTCACGAATCTAGTAGGTCAGGAACAGGAAAGCCTCCTCTGCCCGGTTAGGGCTCTCAAGGCTTATTTGGCCCACACTAAGAGCGTGAGGGGTGCTTCTAACTCCTTATGGTGTTTAGTGAAGGATCCTCCAAAACCCCTGTCAAAGAACGCTTTGTCCTTTTTCCTGAGGGAAACTATTAGGGAAGCCCACCTCTTTTGTGAGGAAGAAAACTTCGCCCTGTTAAAAGTACAGGCTCACGAAGTAAGGGCCATTGCTGCTTCGCTGGCATACCGGAAAAATATGTCAGTTAAGCAGATCATGGACGCAACGTTCTGGAGGAGCAACTCTGTCTTCGCTTCTCATTACCTCAGAGAGGTAAGAGTGGACTATGACAAGTTTTATACCTTGGGCCCATACGTAGCTGCGGCTTCTGTATTAGGCAAAGGAGTTACTACCCCCACTCAACCTTAGTTTATGTACTTGTATATGGGTTTGTGTTTTTTATGGTTGTCTGAGGTCCTCGTCCTGTGGTACGGTTCCCTCAGTCCAGATAGATAGTTTATATCTATTTCTGCAAGGTTAGATGGTTAGCTTTAGTAAGGTTGCAGGTTTTTTTATATGGGAAGGTAGTTTTCTGAAGTCTAGTCAAGTTGTTGGTCCTACCCCTTTGACAGACTCGATTGAGTTGTTTGCAGCGTAGCAGGTCTACTCCTGGCTGAACACTCCTAAGGGAAAGCGACTCTAGAGGCAGTTACCTTTGAAGTCAGCTACCTTAGCAGGTAAGGAATCAAGGTGTTTGTTCTCCTACAACTCTTTTGTTGTTTCCCCAACTATGTTTTTTCTGTCTGTTTCCCTCCTCCAAATGTGTGAATCAGCTATATATATATAACTGCCAGGTAAGTTCTATTCATAAAAATGGAGTTTTTATGATAAAACAAAGTTTTATGAATACTTACTGGAAGTTATATATATATTTTAAAGCCCACCCACCTCCCCTCAGGAGACAGGTCGGGCAAAGAGAATCTGAGGAACAGAAAATGGGAATGATTCCAAGTACCACCCTGTAAGGGTTGTTAACCATCTAACCACACAACCACCACAAGGCGGTTGCCACGATTTTCGATTAAATTCTGCCGCAGTCAGAGACTCAGCTATATATATATATATATATATATATATATATATAACTACCAGGTAAGTATTCATATAACTTTGTTTTATCATAAAAACTCCATGTTTTGAACATGAAATTTCTTGTTGCTTTGAGCTTTTGTATGTAAAGGAGAGTGTTCTATAATAAACTAACTCAGTTGCTTTCATCCTGTCTTTGAGTCACAACCTTCTCTCGGCCTGTCACAGCATGTTAGCTATATGACACCATATGATCAACGAGCAGGGAGCCATGGTGGAAGTCTCATATACGTTTGTCGAGATATCCCCCCCCCCAGATGCTGAAGCCTTGATGAGGATGAGGGGCTTAGGGATTAGCAGTTGGGCTCTAATGAACAGTGGGAACTACTTTCCCACTGAACCTCGGTGCCCAACTGTTGATCCAACTAAATTAGTCAGCACTTTCTCTCCGTTCTTTTGATTACTACTTTTATTCTCCCATCTCTTCCTTGTGGGCATGAACTTGTTGACGACTTTGGCTTGTATGACTTAGGTTTTGACTGCTTCTTTGGATTTGGCACAGAGTGGGATGGATGTCATACCATTTCAACCTGTACAAATTTAGACGCCATCACCCTCTGGCAGACCCCATTGGGTGCAGACCAATTCTGTTAAGAGTCGGGCTCCAGTGGTCCGGTTTTAAGTCGCCCATATTTGTGGGTAATGGGTGACGCCAGGCATTGGAGTCGTCGGTGGGAGGGGTTAACTGTAACATTGGTTGTAAGTTATCTAATGAATTCAGCATATTACTCACCTGTAAATGAGTTAATAATTATTAGTACAGTAATTATCCAGGGGATTCCATCTGATGTCGCCGAATTTTCTCGGTGGGGTTTAATGATACGTTGGTATTCTTAAAAATACATTTCTGGGTCGACCTGTGACGCCCGGTGAAAAGGGTTCTTCTTTACACTTTTCTGATATAAACCTTCCAAATATACCAGAGAAAGATAAAAGCATGGAATGCAGAAGTTACTACCCTCGCGCGAGCACCTTGTGGGTGTCGTGTATAAAGCAGGGGCGTGTGAAAGCCACTATTCACAGGCTGTCTTCCATTTAGATAATTCCTTCATCAAAGGGAAGGGCCGTAAAAGAGGCCCTAGATACCACACTTGAACCACGCCACCGACGCCTAACACGAGCGCCCTCCAGGACATCCTTCTGTTTTGGACTTGCTCGCTTGGTCGTAATTTTTTGTCTTGGTGTTTTTCCCGTTTCTGGATTTAATTCATCATGACTGAAGCTACTACTTCACCTTTACCGATGTTAAGTACCATAGTTTGTTTTGACAGCTTTTTACAGTACCGGGCAGTTGTTCTCTTTCCAGTAGTGTGTTTTTAATTATAGACAGGCTTGGCCTTCTGCGGCGTCGGCGGCCATTGTTGTTTTGATTTGCCTCGCTGGAATTTCACGTTAATCTTGCCCATTTGGTACTCTGTCATCTAGGTTCTTGGTTAAGTCACTTACGCCTTTTGAACCATTATTATTATCATTATTATTATTATTGTTTTTTCTATGGTATTTTCTGCTAGCAAGTCCAATCTGGACGAACGAAGAATAGCGTCCTTGGCTTTATTATAGTTTAGCACCCGCCTCGGGAAGGCGTTCGTTAATAGACTATATCTTTAATTTATTTTGTTACGCAGTCGTTATTCTTCGTTCTTAGTCTTGATTGACATTACAATTTTATTGTTATACTTATATTATAGTGTGCTTTTGATTCTTTATAGTGTAACCGCGAGAGCGTGAGCATGGAGTTCTCGTTTTCTGTTGCTACAGTCACGAGTTACCCTTTCTCTCGTCGTTTTCTTTCTTAACCTCGAGTAGGAGAGGTGGATTTCCCGTTTTCCGTTTTATATGCTCACGGGTTATCCCTCCCCCCTCTCCCTCTACGGGTTTATGATATTTACGTCTTATTTTATTATGTGGTTACTGTTAATATAGCTAGCGTTATTAATAGGTCCCGTTCGTGTGTAAGTCATTATTTTGGGCCAGCTTTATGCCGCCACCCGTTCCCTTCGTAGTTCCGTCCTCTCCCCGCTCCGCCTTGGGAGTAGGATCTGAACGTTCATCCTCTCCGCCTTGAGTTCTACTCCGCCATAAGGGATACTCATTGAGTTTGGAACCTAGTCAGATATTATTTGGAGTGCAACCCTCTGGCAGGGGCTCATCCCTCCTGTGATCCCTTGCACTCGGACTCCGGCTTCGGCCATATCCACACAAACTTTTCATTATTAATCACAATTTAATTATTCCGGACCTTTTCACCGGACCTCCGGCTTCACCGGAGATCACCCAGACGATCAGCATTGAGGTTAACATTAACTTTCCGCTGCTGCTTATAGTTACATATTACTTGGTTACGGACCTATCACTGCATCCTCGGCTCGTCCGTGGTTCCGCAGTGTACATTAGTTTATTCTTATTTTGTATTAATATATTAATATGGAACTCTAGCTTTCAATTATGGAACCATTCTATGCACACATATTTAATGTTATCTAGACTCTTTTAGTTGATCTTAATCACTGACCAGAGTCTCAAGGAACATCCAGACTTATGTCTCCTTTCTTTTACAGAAGGTCCGCTGCGCTGCCAAGGGCTGCCCCGCTGCCTTTAATGATCCCGTGGGACATGACCTATGCCGTTCCCATGTGCATTGCGCCATATCCTTCACTTGGGAGCCGGGACAAGCCTCATACATGGTATGGTTCCCGGAGTCGTGCACGCTCTGCTACAAGCTGTCCTCCCTACTCCTGAACAATGACGTAAGTTGGTTCTAGTTTTTTCCTTTTTTTCCTTTGGCGATGATTTAATTTGTTCCTTATATATGTATACATTGCTTATTGCGGAGAACGATCTTCTCCTTCATCATTAATCCCCTCACCTCTTTCAGGCTGATGATGACTCTCTCCGGGCTGCAAGAGCTGCTCTCCGTCCTTGGGTGTCATGCTTTGGAAGGAATGCTCCGTCTGGCGCACCCTATCTCCTCGACGGAGACATGGCCTCTCGTCTGTTCCCGGGCTCTACCACTGCAGCAGTTTCACCGGAGACAGCGGCCCCGTTAATTGAGGCGGTTAGAGCAACCATCCCAACGGAAGAGGAAGCTTTATTGGCGGGGGACGTGTCCTCTCTAGATTGGGATGTCGAACCCATGGACGAACAGGTAGGTGGTGCTGAGTTGGTGGATCCCCTTTTGTCTCTCACTCCTTCCTCTACCTCTTCCTTCCTCGGCTTTGATAAGCCTACGGCTTCTCCTCGGGATCCCTCCGTCCCTGTACGACCCAAGGTGAAGCCACTACGTATCTTTAAGCCTTCAGCTTTGCCATTATCTACGTCTCCTGGTCCCCGGACCCTCATATGCTCCTGATGTTCCTATTACTTCACATAAAACCGTGACTGCTAAAAAGTCGAAGTCCGCTAAGTCCAAGGCTTCGTCAGCGGGTAGTGCTCAGGAACCCTCCTTCCCCGTCGACCTGATCAGGGATATTGTTAAGGAGCAGATACAACAACATTCTAGGGCAAGCCAAGGGGCTATGACGGAGCTCAAAGATATGGTGGCGAATCTGATCCGTTCAGGAACACAGATGCCTCCTCCTTCAGCCCCAGACGCGTCGAAGTTACCCCCCTTCGATAAAAACAACCCATGGAGGTTTGCCTTGCATGCTCCATATATAGATGGTACCATAACTCTGGATAGCATAGGCACCCGCCCTCTAGAGGACCTAGAATTTTACCCTCCGGGGCTAGAATTCCCATTCAACGGCTTCGTTCATTTGAAAGAGCATGCCTTGGTTAGATTGGACAAGGTACCGAAGGAAACGGTAATATTTCCTAAAGAACAGGCCCAAGCTGTCTTGGCCAGGACTCTGTCTGAATGGGGGTGCGCTAACTCCAAGCTCACCCCACACAAAGGGGCCTACACCATTTTTACAACTGCTTCTGCTATTACCTTGCCTATTACGGATAAATTGACAGATCTCACTATTCAAGCTGTCAAAGAGGGCTCTGCCATGCCGGCTCTTAAAGAGACGGACCCCACCTCCATGCTCATCCCGAGTACCTCTGCTACCTGGGACGATGCTTCTTCTACTTTCACAGTAGGGAAGTTAGACCCAGACTGCGCCTCTACTCTGTTTTCCGAGAAGCTTCCCAAATTACCGGAGAATCTTCTCAGGACTGAGTTTGAGGCACGGAATAGATTAGCTAGGTCTCTCCACTCCATTACCTCCGCGGAGTCCCTAGCCTCGCTTTATCCGACTGAGACCTTGTTTCGGATATTCACAAAGAACCTGTCTGTCCTACCAAGTCGACCTCCACGATTTCTGGTCGGCTCGGGTTAGTTGCAGGAAATATGTTGTCTGAGGCCTCTATCAGACATGAACCGAACAGGCTGATAGCTTCCTCCTGCTGGGGTAAAACCCTCTTTCCTCAGGAGGAAGTGAACAAAGTTCTTCAGGACGCTGCGAGGGCAAACCAAAATTTGCAAGTAAGGTGGGGCCTCACTGCCAAAAGGAAGGTCGAAGCCCAAAAACAAGCTTTCTTCAAGAAGAAGCAGAGATTTACCCCTTACAAGACGAACCGGGGTCACTACCATCAATCGTCAGTTACCCACTCGTCATCACAGTCTCCCTCTGCTTTGACGTCTCAGCAACCGGCTCCCCCTCAACAGGTGGTCTACCTCACTGCTCCCCAGGTACACAACCCAACCCTGCTTGGATGCCCTCTCCTGCATACAACCCTAGCTACGAATCCTCAGGTTCCTTTCGTGGACACCAGAGAGGAAGCTACAGGGGTAGAGGACAGTTCCGCCAACGAGGCGGGCCTAGGACAAGGGGTGCTCGGGGAGGGAAGGGACCTAGATTCACTCCCTCGCAATGATGTGGTCCCGGTAGGGGGGAGACTTTACCACTTTCGAGACCATTGGACCTTCAGTCCGTGGGCTCACAGCATAATCTCCAAAGGTTTGGGTTGGAAATGGTCACAGGGTTCTCCACCTCCACCAGTGACCCTCTTCCAGAAACCCACTCCCATCCTGAAAGAGTACACCACAGAGTTACTTAAGAAGAAAGCAATCAAACGAGTTCGATCACTGAAGTTCCAAGGTCGCCTGTTTACAGTTCCAAAGAAAGACTCGTCAGCATTGAGAGTGGTCCTAGACTTGTCAAAACTAAACTCTTACATTCTCTGCGACAAGTTCCGAATGTTGACTATCTCTCAGGTACGGACCTTACTTCCCCGTGGGGCCGTCACCACCTCTATCGATCTTACCGACGCCTATTATCATGTGCCAGTAGCTCGAAACTTCTCTCCTTACCTAGGCTTCCGTCTAGGCAAGAAAGCCTTTGCGTTCAAAGTCATGCCCTTCGGTCTCAGCATTGCCCCCAGGATATTCACGAAACTGGGAGAGACAGTGCTAGAACAACTCAGGAACCAAGGGATACAGATCATAGCTTATCTGGACGATTGGCTCATTTGGGCTCGGTCGACCCAGGAATGCAACAGAGCTACGACGAAAGTACTTCGATTTCTCGCCAACCTGGGATTTCAAGTCAATCTCCAAAAGTCCTGCCTGCAACCATCATGCCACTTTGAATGGTTAGGCAATCAGTGGGACCTTTCAAAGCACAAGCTATCCCTTCCTCCCAAAAAGGTAAGGGAAATAGCTTCCAAGATCAGGAATTTTCTCAAACACAAACAGGTGTCCAGAAGAGCCTTCGAAAGAATCCTCGACCTTCTCCAATTCGTTTCAGTAACAGATCTCCTATTAAAAGCCAAACTCAAAGACATCAATTGAGTTTGGAGAAAGAGAGCTACAGTACCTTTAAGAGACAAGATCTCGAAGATCCCCTCTGTCTTGAAAATGAGACTACGCCCATGGTCCGAACCGAGGAACCTCTCCAAATCGGTTCCTCTACAATTCCCACCTCCACAAGTGACAGTTCATACAGACTCGTCTCTGAGTGGATGGGGGGGGGGTTTACTCCGAACATCAGATGTTTCAGGGCTCTTGGTCACCCACCATGAAACAGTTCCATATCAATGTTCTCGAAGCCATGGCAGTGTTCTTGACCCTGAAGAGACTCTCCCCTCCGAGGTCGACCCACATCAGAGTAGTTTCAGTCAGCACAGCCATAGTACACTGCGTCAACAGCGGAGGATCCAAGTCACCCAACCTGAATCAGGTCCTGGTCACTATCTTCGCCTTGGCAACAGAAAAGAACTGGTTCCTGTCACCGACTCACCCAGCAGGAGTCCAGAATGTGATAGCGGACTCACTATCCAGGACGAAACCACTGGAATCAGAATGATCTCTAGACATAAATTCATTCCGGTGGATACTCAGGCTGGTTCCGGGCCTCCAGGTAGATCTATTCGCAACTCAGCTGAATCACAAACTTCCCTGTTATGTGACCCCAAACCTGGACCCTCAGGCTTATGCCATGGACGCATTAACCCTGGATTGGAACCATTGGACGAAGATTTACCTATTCCCTCCAGTGAATCTTCTAATGAAAGTTTTACACAAACTACGCTCCTTCCGAGGGGCAGTGGCTTTAGTAGCACCTCACTGGCCAAAGGTAGTAGGTTGGCCTGGGCACCAACTGCCCATTGAGATACTACCGCTAGAGAGTTATGGGGTCCTTTGACTGGCCAGACAGTACAGTACTACATAGGACCCTTCTCTCTGGTTACGGTGTAGTGGTTTGCGAACTGGGGCCAAAGGTAGCACCCAAACTGCCTAGTATCCGGATGCCGACCACAACCTGACGTTCACTACACAACAAACATACAACGGTGGAATACCCCCACCAAAAAAAACCTAAATAACAGGTCAAGGGAACGGAGCTCTGGGCACCACCCCTTGATTTATACTGGGCAAGGGGACCCAGCTAGAATCTTGTTTTTTATCATACCTTTCATTGGGCTAGCTGGATTATAAATAAAGGTATAAAAACATTAGGTGAAAGGGAATATTATAATTAATAACGGAACACAGTGTGGGAGGAAAGAATTATGATAAATTACTGTACTTATGAGCTTCAAAAAACAGTGGTGGAGAAGACACTTTGGTGAGAGGTTCTGAAATGAAATGCTGTATACATAAAAAACAAGAAAAAAAAATTTATTTAAACGAACTGTTAGGATTACAATTACATTGACCCATCAATTCAAATAGAAAATTAAAGGCAAAATTAGCATCCCTTTACTTCAAACTTCAGCAACAGGGTAACAAGATAAACAAACAGGAAATTTTTTCCCCCCAGGTGGGACACTCATAAGTGTTCCTATTCAGTACAAGTATACTGTAAACAAAAGCACACCTAACCGTGTATCTATTTGGGCAAGTACCAGTATGCCATTTCAATAGTTCCAGTTTACCATTAATGTTTATGACACTTAAAAGTTTGTGGTCTTCCGCAAAAAGATGGTTTTAGGCCCCTTTACGTTCACTTGGTTCTGGGGCAAACATTTAAAAGAACTTTCCATCACTAAGTTCCAGTATGGAATCACCTTTTGTGATCTGGTGATGTGGAGTAGCAATATCTTGATCCTTGTTGATGAAATCTTGGATTCGCAAGGTTTTCAACTGTCGAAGCTCTTTTTCAACTGAACTGAGAATACTGAAGAAGGGCCGTGCCTGATGTCAAAACTTCTCTAATGACAACATCTTCTAGCTGAGCATTGAAAATTGAGTTCAGTTGCCTCTCTAAAAAACCCTACAGAGAGTAGAGCGTGCTGCAAAAACAAATGTGGTTAGACAACTGGTAGGACCAAAAAATATTACAATACCCCTGAAAAATATAAATAATGCTTCTATTCATGACTTTGTTATAAAAATAAATGAATTTGTTGCTGGCAAATTATGTAAACCTATTTAAGAAAAATTGAAATCTTTACAGTCAATATATGGAAAATCATTATAGTACAGTACTGAGGTAGAATATCAGACATTATGACAAAAGGGAATTGATAATGAGAGTTACTTTAAAACATATATAACCCAAGCTTGTTATATGTGGAAATGGTTTGTATTTTCCCCAACTATTATTAATTTTTTCCGCAACGGTTCTTTCCCTTTGCCTACAAAGACACCGAATAGTCTGGCCTATTCTTTACTGATTCTCCTCTGTCCGCATACACCTGACAACACTGAGATTGCCAAAATATTCATCTTCACCCAAGGGGTTAACTACTGCACTGTAATTGTTCAGTGGCTACTTTCCTCTTGGTAAGGGTAGAAAAGACTTAAGCTATAGTAAGCAGCTCTTCTAGGAGAAGGACACTCCAAAATCAAACCATTGTTCTCTAGTCTTGGGCAGTGCCATAACCTCTGTACCATGGTCTTCCAATGTCTTGGGTTAGAGTTCTCGTGCTTGAGGGTACATTCGGACACACTTCTATCTAGTTTCCCTTCCTCTTGGTTTGTTAAAGTTTTTTTTATAGTTTTTATTGGAAATATTTTTTTTTAATGTTACTATACTTAAAATATTTTACTTTTCTTTATTTCCTTTCCTCACTGGGCTATTTTCCCTGTTGGGGCCCCTGGGCTTATAGCATCCTGCTTTTCCAACTAGGGTTGTAGCTTAGCATTTAATAATAATAATAATAATAAGAGCAGTTGGTTTCCTCTCCTCCTCGAGTTGAAACTCCGTCCCTTCCGGATCCCATTCCCCAAACTGACCCAAGTAGTCCAAACTCAGACTGTGTCAGATTCCTCAAGGATAGCCAAAACCCTAACTTTGTAGACTTCGTGAAGTTTGCAGCTCGTAGAGACTCAAACATTGACCTGGAAAACATTCACTTCATAGAATCAGACAAAAGGGATTTGACAATTCGTCAATATGATTCGGCCGTTAAGAAACTAGCAGATTTCCTAAAGAATTCATACCATACTCGTATGACTCCGAATTTAGCCATCTCTTTCTTTAGGTTCCTATTTGACAAAGGCCTAGCAGCTAGCACTATAACCACCATCAAGTCAGCTTTGAAGAAAAGCTTCCTTGTTGGGTTTAACATTAACCTAGCTGATTCCTATTTTTCATCTATTCCAAAGGCGTGTGCTAGGCTTCAACCTTCGGTTCGTCCACAAAAGGTCTCTTGGTCTCTGAACGATGTCCTCAAACTTGCGTCAGACACGGACAATGAATCCTGCTCCTATATCACTCTTCTTAGGAAGACTTTATTTCTAACGGCTCTGGCCTCGGGTGCTAGAATCTCAGAACTAGCAGCTCTCTCACGGAACTCAGAAAACATAGATTTCCTCCCTTCAGGTGAAGTAATCTCCAGACAGAGCTTCCTAGCAAAAAATGAGGACCCACAAAATAGGTGGTCCCCTTGGAAGATTATTCCTCTTCCCCAGGATACTTCTCTGTGTCCAGTCACTACTCTCAGGGCTTTTTTAGCTAGAACTTCCACCCGCTCGTCTGGCCCCTTGTTTATCAGGGAACAAGGAGGTACTATTTCCATTCAAGGTATCAGACAACAAATTCTCTACTTCATTAAACATGCTAATCCGGAATCATTTCCCCAGGCTCATGATATCTGGTCAGTAGCTACCTCCATCAATTACTTCCAGAACATGGATTTTGATGACCTTAAAAAATATACGGGTTGGAAATCTCCTATGGTTTTCAAACGCCACTATCTAAAGAACTTACAGGCCCTTAAATACCCAACGGTTGCAGCTGGGAGTCTTATCTCTCCCCATTAATCTCTTGTTCTTCCTTTCTTCCATCTCTTCTCTTCTCCCTCCTACCTGCCACTCACACCACGTCGCCACTCTCCTGGGTGGTTCGTTAGCCCTAAGATTATTACCATGTTTAATTCCTATGGTTTAACTGTTATTGTATTTACCGTTACTTTAATGTTTGGATATTCTTAGACATGTAAGATTTGATGCTTTTTGCGTTTGGACACTCGGATGATTCCTTGTCTTCATATTTATTTAGCCTTACGTTCACTATGTCCTTTGGCTAGTTTGTAATTTTATGTTTACTTACATTATTATATTATATTATTTTGTTACATGGTGTTTGTATTCTCCTCATTATGTTATTACTTTATTGGGCTTGGAAGGCATTCTCTGGTACATTTTCACCGGGCGTCACAGGTCGACCCAGAAAAGGGACTTTGACGAAGGAAAAATCTATTTCTGGGGAGAGACCTGTGATGCCCGGTGAAACCCTTCCCTGTTATTTTGTACGTTCCCACCTTTTCCTTTCCAAGCCATGTGTTCTTGCAGAAGGATGTCCTGGAGGGCGCTCGTGTTAGGCGTCGATGGCGGGGTTCAAGTGTGGTATCTAGGGCCTCTTTTACGGCCCTTCCCTTTGATGAAGAATTATCTAAATGGAAGACAGCCTGTGAATAGTGGCTTTCACATGCCCCTGCTTTATACACGACACCCACAAGGTGCTCGCGCGAGGGTAGTAACCTCTGCATTCCATGCTTTTATCTTTCTCTGGTATATTTGGAAGGTTTATATCAGAAAAGTGTAAAGAAGGACCCTTTTCACCGGGCGTCACAGGTCTCTCCCCAGAAATAGATTTTTCCTTCGTCAAAATCCCTTTTAATGGACTTCTTGTGATTACATTGCTCTGACTCTGCTGACAACCAACTCCCAACTGCTGAGCGTGGAGCGTCTCATAAACAATCTGACAAACCAAAACATTGCAAACCAACAAAAGAGCATCAGTCTCAAAAGACATAAATCCTACAGCAATGCAAAAGTAAGAAGAATCACATCCTATCTTTAGGTAATCAATAAATGCTTGAATCCTAATATCAAAACAAATCATTTCACTTATGTACATTCGTGAAAATGTTTAATCAAAGCAATATGATGCAATGTTGCGCAATACATGTAACACTTGAAGTAATACAGTACATTATTACAATATTACATAACAGTCTCCTCCCCCTTAACTTGACATTGTAGAAATCTTTATAAATCTAATCTATTAGGGGGCTTTCCTCTGTTAATCCTATTAGGAAGCACTTTAACCTCATCTTGTACTGGTACATGAATTGGTTCTGAATCTACATTTGATGTTGGAGCATCTTGGTTAATATTTGACTCATTTGATCTAACTACTTCTGAAAGTTTCTCATCTCTAACATTTGCATGCTCTACTGTATTTCTGTTTAATGGATGTAATTGATCAACATGATGTTTTACAACATTTCCACCCACTTGAACATCATAATGTAAATTTCCTATCTCTCTTACAATCTCTCCTGGTACCCACTTCTCTGGAGTGTTGTACGATCTTACCATGACATCAGATGAAGGTAAAAAATGTCTGAACTTTGGTAAATTTTCAACTTGTTTATACCCTTTATTTTCTAAATCACTTTTCAAACTTGGATACAACAAATCTAACTTACACCTTATCCTCCTCCCCATCAACAAATTTGACGGTGTCATGCCTGTTGTGCTGTGCGGTGTTGTTCTATAAGACAATAAAAACTTTGATACATGCAAATATATCTTACCTGAATTTGCTTTTCTACACTTCATATTGTGTTTAAATGTTTGAACAAACCTTTCAGCCTCTCCATTGGTAGAGGGATGATATGTTGCTGAAAATGTATGTTTTATACCATTGAAATTACAAAATTCTTTAAACTCTTGTGAGGTAAATTGTGGACCATTATTTGTGACAATTCTTTCTGGAATACCATGTGTAGAAAAAATTTGCATTAACTCTTCTATTGTGGCGTAAGACATTGTCGTCATAGGTATGACTTCTGGCCACTTACTGTAAGCATCTACTATTATCAAAAACAAATAATTTAAAAAAGGACCTGCAAAATCTATATGCACTCTTTGCCATGGATACCTGGGTAACTCCCACGGGTGCATTCTAGCAAAATGAGGGTTATTTTGTAGCATAACACAATTCATACAATTCCTTACATAAGATTCCACATCTTTATCTACACCTGGCCACCATACAAAAGTTCATGCAATTGACCTTGATCTTACAATACCTTGGTGATCAGCATGTATTTCAGACAAAACCTTATTTCTCAGTGAATTAGGAATAACTACCCTTGAACCTCACATCACTATTCCTTGTGTTACACTCGGTTCATACCATATATCCTTATAGGGTTTACAATTTTCCTCTTTTCCACATAATATTAGAACATAATATGCAACAAATAACCCACATTCCAACAAGAAAGGAAAATGTCCTAGATCTAGTATTTGTGAATGAGGTGAATTATGTTAAAGAAATAATAGTGTATAACACAGGAATTTCAGACCAAAATGTCATAGAATTAATAGTCCATTCCAAAGCAAGTGATCGCAGAATTAATCAAAGCACAAAATGGGAAGGATATGGAAAATATAATTTTTATAGTAAGAATATATAATGGTTAGAAATAAATGAAGAACTGAATGAAGAATGGAAAAATATATTTGTAAGAGATAATATACAGGTAAATACGGACATACTGTACAAAATACTGGAGAAAATTGTTGAAAAATATGTACTGAAAAAAACAATAAACAAAAGACATGCATACCAAGAGACAGAAGGATCTTATTTCAGAAAATTAGAAAGTGGAAGAAAAATCTTGCAAACGAAAAAAATGTGTGGAAAATGGTGGAAATAAAATGTAAGATAGAAAATGCAGAACAAAAAATTATACAGTCGAAAGAAAATGAAACAAAGGGACTTAGAAGAAAGGACACTTCAAAATATAAAAAAAAAAACAAAGTACTTTACTCCTATGCAAAAAATATGAATAAAGGGAGATTAGAAATAGGCCCTCTAAGAATTGAAGGACGGCTAACGAATGAAAAAAAGGAAATATGCAACATATTAGCAGAAAAATATAAGAGTGAGTTCACGCCAAGAATTGCAAATGAGAATAATGAAACAGAAGTGAGAGAAGAAAATGTTGAATATCTAGTGGATATAGATATTAATGAAGCAGATATTGTCAAGGCTATAAACAAAATTAAAAATGGATCAGCAGCCGGACCAGATGGAGTTCCAGCGATTTTGTTGAAAAAAAACTGCAAACACTGTCGCGAACCCGCTTGCAATACTGTTAAGACAAAGTGTAGATATGAGCGAGATTTATGTTAAACATAAATTAGCTTATATAACCCCTTTTTAAATATTTAACTTAGCCGGTGAATATATAATAGCTGCAACTCTGCGGCTCGACAGAAAACATACTAAAAAAACTCGCGAGCGATCGCTATGAAGGTTGCGGGTGTGCCCACCAGCGCCAACTGTCGGCCAGATACCACTCTTGTATGTAAACAAAACCTTCAATTTCTTCTCTGTCGACGTGTCGACAAGACGTACTTTTACTCGCTGTAGAACCTGTAGTTTTTCCCATCATATTTGGTGAAGTACTTTAATTTGGTTTGAGCTTTCGCAGTGCAGGTGTTTTATCTTCATCTTAAATCTTGAACTCGTTTTTGGATAGATTTAATTTTTGATGACAAAGAGACTATGGACTTTCTTTGACTTTTAAATGGCCGACCCTTCCCTTACACGGAAGTGTGTTTAGGCTTTTAGCAATTATCTTATCACGTTATAAATTAATTATAGATTTTCCTCTATATATTTTATATCTCACCGCCTTTATTAGGCCTCTTCGATTAACTTTCCATTTATAATAAACAAAAATAAATTTTAATGATTTGTTTATATGCGACCTTTCCTGAGAGTAGGCGGTCCTAACTTGGAAACCGAAGTTAAACAACGTTGAGCCCTTTCAATCGTAAATAGCTTTTAAAGACCTAATGATTAAAACTTTTTAAATGAATATTTTTTAATAGATATTTTATGAAAGATTTTCTTTGAATAGTCTTCGTACTGTTTCAAAGATGAACTAACGTTTAGTTTATTTATGCTACGCAGTTTGCGCTCTATCGTTACGATAGAGAGAGAGAGTATCACGGTTTCACTTTGCAGAAAGAGTAAATTGATTCTGACGTTTTGTTCATTCTTCTTTCAAAGCTTAAATGTTTTAAATTCTATTTTAAAGGAACTTTTTAACTGAAAAACCTTTCAGTTTTTTTTCCTTTGGTCAAATAACATGTTTTTTTGACGAAACGTAAGTGAGCTCTTCTCTTAGGTGCGTAATCAAGAGAGAGAGAGAGAGAGAGAGATAGAGACGGAGGGAGAGAGAGGAGAGAAAACGTTCCGTTCAAGCGGGTAACGTTGTTCTCGAGTTACTCTCGTCCCTAGTCTCTGTACGGGGAGAAAGGATAAAACGTTTTTAGTTTTTTATTCTCGTCCCCAGGCAATGTACGGTGATAGATTGAAAACGTAGTTTTGAATGAACTAGTGTTTAGTCTCTTCCCCAGCCACTGAATTTTTTATCTTAAAATATGTTTACTGTTTTTTGCTGGTATTAATGTGCGTGCATTATACGACTGATTTCGCTATTACTACCTTTTGATGAGGGTAGAATTGCGTGCTTCAGGTAGAAATCAGTAAAAGTTTCGATTTCAGTGAAATAAGTGCAAAACAGAAAATCGTAGTGATAAAGTGATATTGCGCAAAGTGTTATCAGTGTTGCGACTGAGGGTTCGTCTGTTCGTGCCTGTCGTTCGCCTAGTCCGGGACCTCTTGCAAGCTCCCAAGCCCAGGGGAGAAGTAATGTCGTACGACTTATGGGTTCGAGAGGCCTTGATCAGCGAACAGACGTTCCCTCTATGGTATCGGGTGTATCTTACCAAGATCACCCCTACCATAAGGCGAGAGAGACGATTTTCTCCTCGTCATCCGAAGGCTTTTCGCATAAGAAACCTGAAACAAGGTTTCGAGGCCCTTAAGCGAAAGTCAGTCCTTTCAGGACAGGTCCAGCGTCCTGGTTGTAGCCATTAGGACAGCTCTGACCCTATGCAGTCATCGGAAGACTGCTCGCCGCCTAACAAAAGCGTAACACAGACTCTGAGAGTCTTTTTGTTGGCAAGGTTTTGCGGTCACAGACGTTACCCTCGTCTCTTACCACAACCATTTCCGTTGATCCTAAATGGGTTGTACGGCAAGACATGCAGAATAAGCTTGCCTCCCTTATGGAAGACTATTCTGCCGATAAGTCCGTTGAGCCTAGCCGTTTATCTCATCGAGATCCTGGCTTTCAGCCAACCTAACGTTCCTTTGTGCGTCCTGTTGACGTTGGCATAGCTAAGTCACGTCAGTCAGGTTGTTTAGAACCACACTCGATGCGGTCTCGTGTGGATTTTCAGCCACATTTGGACGTTAGGCCACTTGCTGATGCTCCTGTTGACGTTCAGGACGTTCGCTAACAATCGGAGTTGACTTGTTTTGACGCTGAGCGTCAACCTCCGCATTCTAGAGTTGTTTTGACTGCTCAGTCTAGGCGGTCAAAGCAGTCTCGAGTGGACGCTGTGCGTCCTCACGCACCTGTTGTTGTTGACAGTTCACAGACTGTCAAGCAGTTACATGACGTTGCGTCCTGGTCTCTCGCTCCTGTTGTTGTTGACAGTTCACAGACTGTCAAGCAGTTACATGACGTTGCGTCCTGGTCCGCTACTAATGCACCAGTGCGTGTGGACTCTGCTTGTAAAGCATTGCCACCACGGTAGGTCTCTCCCTTGCTTGAGACTCAGCTATTATCGGACAAGGTTCCTTTAGATGAGGAAGTTGCTGTTCCCCCTCCTACTGATATTCCCTTGAGGATTCTGTCAGACGAAGAGGAGCCTAAAGCTGCTTAGCCCTCTATGGACTTTAAATAAATCATGCTGATTTTTAAGGATCTTTGTCCGGATCTTTTTGTAACTGCTGCTCCTCGTTCGCCTAAACGTCAGAGCTTACACTAGGCCTAGCTACTTCGAAGCCGTTGTTTTATAAGCTAGTGCTCTCTCGCTCTCCTAGAGAGCTTTACGTTTGCTAGGCGACTGGTTTATCACCAGGAGGAGTTTGGGGGATACAGCCTTTGCTTTCCCTTCTTTTAAACTGGCTTATAGAGCGAGAGTCTGATATGACACGAGAGAAGTTCTCGGCTTGGGAGTTCCTGCCTCTGCCCAGATAGACTTCTCAAATCTCATAGACTATCCCTGGCGCCTGGCCAGGAGACGCTCCAAGATTTTACAGGTCAACTTCACAGCTGTTTTCGAGCCTTTGAAGTTTAGCTGTACAATTATGTCATGCATAAACAAGGCTTTCAGGGATGGCTCCAATGATCTGACAGCCACGTTCTCTGCAGGAACAAGTCCCTCAGGGATGGCTCCATGATTTGGCAGCCATGTTCACTGCAGGAGTACGTAAGAGGCAAGTGCGCTCAATGTGTTCATTGTCAAGACAAACTTCACGATGAAGTCTACCAGGCTGTCTTGACAGCATTTATGGAAGGCGACTGGATGGTCTCTCTCGACCTTCAGGAGGCATACTTCCACATTCCTATACACCCGGATTCCCAACCGTTTCTGAGGTTCGTTTACAGGAATGTGGGGTACCAGTTTCGAGCTATCGGGGATCAGAGCCTCCCTGTACTTGGACGACTGGCTTCTCAGAGCATCGTCCAGCCTTCGCTGTCTGCAGGATCTACATTGGACGTTGAGTCTGGCCAGGGAGTTGGGACTTGTGGTCAACCTAATAGTCCCAACTGATCCCATCCCAGATTATTCTTTTTTTGGGGATGGAGATTCGCAGTCAAGCCCTGCTCGAAGTCCAACTAATGCTGAAAAGAAAACGTTTTTCAGTCAGGAGTTGGAACAGTCTCGTAGGGACTCTCTCATCCCTGGAGCAGTTTGTCTCACTAGGGAGACTTCCCCTTCTGCCTCTCCGGTTCCATCTAGCCTCTCACTGGAACTAGGACAAGACATTAGAGACGGTATCATTCCCAGTCTCCGAACCAATAAAGGCATGCCTGAAATGGTGGGACAGCAATATCAGTCTGAGAGAGGGACTATCCCTAGCAGTCAAGAACCCAAACCACGTGTTGTCCTCAGACGCGTCGGGTTTGGGTTGGGTGCGACCCTGGACGGTCGGGAATGCGCGGGTCTGTGGACCTCAAGTCAGAAGAGCATGCACATCAACGGCAAGGAGCTATTAGCAGTCCACTTGGCCTTGATGATATTAGGAAGCGTCTTCAAAACTAAGTGGTAGAGGTCAACTCAGACAACACCACTACTTTGGCGTACATCTCCAAGCAAGGAGGCACACACTCCTTCACGCTGCTCGAGATCGCAATGGACCTTCTCTTATGGTCTAGAATTCGAGGCATCTCCCTGTTGACGAGATTCATCCAGGGGGACTTGAACGTCTTGGCAAACTGTCTTAGTCGGAGGGGTCAGGTGATATCCACGGAATGGACCCTCCACAAGGACGTGGACAAGAGTCTTTGGGCTTCTTGGGGTCAACCAACCATAGACCTCTTTGCCTCCTCGTTGACCAAAAGGTTACCAATCTTTTGCTCTCCAGTCCTAGATACAGAAGCAATCTACATAGACGCGTTTCTACTGGATTGGTCTTTTATGGACTTATATGCATTCCCACCATTCAAGATAGTCAACAAGGTACTGCAGAAGTTCCAACAAGTTACTGCAGAAGTTCGCCTCTCACGGAGGGACAAGGTTGACGTTGGTTGCTACCCTCTGGCCCGCGAGAGAGTGGTTCACCGAGGTACTTCAATAGCTGGCAGACTTTCCAAGAAGTCTTCCTCTAAGGGTAGATCTGTTACGTCAGCCCCACGTAAAGAATGTTCATCAAAGCCTCCCCGCTATTCGTCTGACTTCCTTCACACTATCGAAAGACTCTCAAGAGCTAGAGGTTTTTCGAAGGAGGCAGTCAGTGCGATTGCAAGAGCTAGGAGAGCTTCTACCATTAGAGTATACCAGTCGAAGTGGGAAGTCTTTCGAGACTGGTGCAAGTCAGCATCTGTGTCCTCGTCCAGTACCTCTGTAGCCCAAATCGCAGATTTTCTTTTACATCTGAGAAAGGTTCGCTCCCTTTCAGCTCCCACGATTAAGGGCTACAGGAACATGTTGGCTTCGGTCTTTCGACATAGAGGCTTAGATCTTTCCAACAATAAAGATCTCCAAGATCTCCTTAAGTCTTTCGAGACCTCTAAGGAACGTCGTTTGGCAACTCCTGGATGGAACTTAGACGCGGTCCTAAGGTTCCTCTTGTCAGACAGGTTTGAGCCATTACATTCAGCCTCCCTGAAGGATCTCACCCTCAAGACACTTTTCCTAGTGTGCTTGGCTTCGGCTAAAAGGGTCAGTGAACTTCATGCCTTCAGTAAGAACATCGGCTTTTCTACAGAAAAAAGCCACTTGTTCACTTCAACTTAGTTTCCTGGCCAAGAATGAACTGCCTTCTCGTCCTTGGCCTAAATCTTTTGATATTCCTTGCTTATCAGAGATAGTAGGCAACGAACTGGAAAGAGTATTATGTCCTGTTAGAGCTCTTAAGTTCGATTTAGCTCGTACTAAGTCATTACGAGGGAAATCTGAGGCATTATGGTGCTCAGTTAAGAAACCTTCATTGCCTATGTCAAAGAATTCTTTGTCATATTTTATCAGATTTTTTTAATACGAGAAGCTCATTCTCACTTGAATGAGAAAGACCGATGTTTGCTTAAGGTTAAGACGCACGAAGTTAGAGATATAGCAACCTCCGTGGCCTTCAAGCAAAATAAATCTCTGCAAAGTATTATGGACGCGACTTTTTGGAGAAACAAGTCAGTGTTCGCGTCATTTTACTTAAAAGATGTCCAGACTCTTTACGAGGACTGCTACACACTGGGTCCATTCGTTGCAGCAAGTGCAGTAGTGGGTGAGGGTTCTACCACTACACTTCCCTAATTCCAATATCCTTTTAATCTGTCTCTTGAAATGTTTTTAATATTGTTTTATGGGTTGTTCGGAAGGCTAAGAAGCCTTTCGCATCCTGATTGATTTGGCGGGCGGTCAAAGTCATTTCTTGAGAGCGCCCAGATTAGGGGTTTGATGAGGTCCTGTTGTATGGGTTGCAGCCCTTGATACTTCAGCTCCTGGGAGTCTGTCAGCATCCTAAGAGGATCGCTGGGCTCCATGAGGAAGACAGACTTACAAGGCAGAGTAATCATCTAAGTCAACTTCCTCCTCAGGTACGTATTTATTTTGGTTTTGTTATATTGATAACTGCCAAAATGAAAAAACTCTTAGCTTATACGCTGTAAACATAATTAACTCTGGTCACTACCCACCTCCTTGGGTGTGAATCAGCTATTATATATTCACCGGCTAAGTTAAATATTTAAAAATGATATTTTAATTATAAAATAAATTTTTGAATATACTTACCCGGTGAATATATAAATTAAATGACCCTCCCTTCCTCCCCAATAGAGAGACAGCGGGACGAGAAGAATTGAAGGTTTTGTTTACATACAAGAGTGGTATCTGGCCGACAGTTGGCGCTGGTGGGCACACCCGCAACCTTCATAGCGATCGCTCGCGAGTTTTTTTAGTATGTTTTCTGTCGAGCCGCAGAGTTGCAGCTATTATATATTCACCGGGTAAGTATATTCAAAAATTTATTTTATAATTAAAATATCATATCTTCAAAAGTGGATAAAGACTAGAGGCAAGCAATTATAGACCTGTTAGTCTAACATCACATATAATGAAAGTGTATGAGAGGGTAATAAAAAAGAAAATAATGAATCATTTGGTTAAAGATAATTTGTTTAATATAGGTCAACACGGTTTTGTGCCCGGAAAAAGTACACAAACCCAACTGATAGCACACTATGAAAACATACAAAAATGTGATAAATGAAAAAGATTTTGCAAAAGCCTTTGACAAGGTAGACCATAATATATTAGAGAAAAAATTGAGAACCATAATATTGTGGGAAAGATAAGAAAATGGGTAAAAGAATTCCTGCAAAACGAAAAACCGAGAGTGGTTGCAAATGATGAGAAATCGGATGAAGTTCAGGTAATATCTGGCGTGCCACAAGGTACGGTATTAGCTGCACTGCTGTTTGTTATTATGATCTCAGACATAGACTGTGATGTTGAAAACTCTGTAGTGAGAAGTTTCGCCGATGACACAAGAATAAGTAGAGAAATTACTTGTGATGAAGATAGGAACTCACTACAAAGAGATCTAAACAAAATATATGAATGGGCGGAGATAAATAGGATGGTATTTAACTCCGATAAATTTGAATCAATGAATTATGAAAACAGAGAAGGAATGGTATATGCATCCAAGGGACCTAATAACGAGAGAATCACAAAAACAAGGAAGCAATTAAAGACCTTGGTGCAATGTTAAATAGGAATATGTTATGCAATGACCAAATAACAACACTGTTGGCTAAATGTAAAGCAAAAATGGGAATGTTATTCAGACACTTTAAAACAAGAAAAGCTGAACACATGATTATGCTTTACAAAACTTATGTACGTAGTACACTCGAGTACTGCAATGTGATATGGTACCCACACTACCAAAAGGATATTGCACAAATAGAGAGTGTACAAAGGTCCTATACTTCTAGAATAGAAGAAGTTAAGGACCTTGACTACTGGGAAAGACTGCAATTTTTAAAACTATACAGTCTAGAAAAGAGAAGAGAACGCTACATGATAATACAAGCATGGAAGCAAATAGAAGGAATTACTGAAAACATCATGGAGCTAAAAATATTAGAAAGAGCAAGCCGAGGTAGATTAATAGTGCCACTACGCACCAGCATTGATAATGCAGTGACTATTTAATGTGCTGCCAGCTCATCTAAGAAACATATCAGGAGTGAGCGTAGATGTGTTTAAGAATAAGCTCGATAAATACCTAAGATGCATCCCAGACCATCCAAGACTGGAAGATGTAAAATACACCGGAAGATGCATTGGCAACTCTCTGGTAGATATACGAGGTGCCTCACACTGAGGGACCTGAGGGAACCCAAACAAAATAAGGCAATAAGGAAGTCCCTACCTTTCATTAAACTCTCTAAAACCTTACTAAGTACTGGGTCTCTCTTGGTATTGTGTGCTACATCTTTTGCTGTTATGGGTATGGTACATCATATATAGAAATTGACGGAATACTGTCATCATACTCTTCTGGAGCTTTGTCTACTGGTAATCTAGATAAAGCATCTGCATTACCCATGTTAGATGTTGGAGGTATTCTATACCATAGTGGTACGCGGCTAACGTTATTGCCCAATGTTGTATTCTTGCAGCTACCAACGTCGGTAAACTTGTTTTTGGACCCAATATTGCTAATAAAGGTTTATGATCTGTAACAAGTGTGAACTTTTTCCTACCATAAAGATACATATGAAATTTCTTAACTCTATTACACTAATGCTAAACCTTCTTTTTCTATTTGAGAGTAATTCCTTTCTGCCTTGTTCAATACTCTAGAAGTGAATGCAATTGGTTTTTCTGTTCCATCTGGCATTACATGAGATAATAGTACACTTAAACCTATGTTTGATGCATCACATACTAATTTAACTGGTAAATCCATTTGATAATGTACTAGGAATGTAGGTGATGTTATTTCCTGTTTGATTCTTTCAAAAGATTTCAGACACTTTTGTCCACTTCCATTCTACACAGATTATACAATGGATGTGCAATTGAAGACAAATTCAGAATAAAATTCCCATAAAATGTTACTAAACCTAAAAATGATTGTAAATCCTTAACATTTTTTGGTACTTTTGTTGATTGTACAGCTTTAATCTTCTTTTTAGTTTTGTGAATGCCCTTGCCATATATTACAAAACCTAAGTATTCCACTGAATCAACTTCTAAAATACATTTCCTCTTATTTAATCTAATATTATGTTCCTTCAACTTCTTCAGAACTGTTCGCAATCTTTCTCTATGTTCTCTTGTGTCTTTACCAGCAATTAAAATATCATCTATAAAAAAGGGATTTTGATGAAGGAAAAATCTATTTCTGGGGAGAGACCTGTGTCGCCCGGTGAAAAGGTCCTTCTTGTCACTTTTCTGATATAAATAACTTCCAAATATACCAGAGAAAGTTAAAGCATGGAATGCAGAGGTTACTACCCTCGCACGAACACCCTTAGGGCGTCGTGTATAAAGATAGGGCGTGTGTAAACCACTATTCATAGGTCGTCTTCCATTTAGAGAATTCCTTCGCCAATATAAGGGATGAGCCGCTACAGCGGCACTAACCAAACCAACCTGAACCACTCCACCGACGCCCGACCCTAGCGCCATCTGTCATCCTTCTTTTGGACTCGTGTCGCGACGCTACCATTCTTTTTGCCCGGGCTTGTACGCCTTATTTACGTTTTGCGTGTGTTTTAGTGCGACCGGCTTGATGCCGTACTGCGTCTTCTACGCATTCCTTCCTCACGCTTTGTTTTCATGCCCTCGGGTATTTTACATTATGCTAGGTTCTTTTATTAATCTTATGATAGATTAAGTGGCCGTGAGCCCTTGTTATAGAACCCCATTTTTACTATTAGGTACTTAATGAGTCGCTTCCGAATCCGTGTTGTTGCGTTAGCGAAGAATAGCGTTCGGCGTTTTATTACAGTTTAGTACCCTACCCTAGGTAGGCTCTTCTGACTTGCAACAAGGTTTCTCTTCGTGCTTTACATTCAGTTTAGGACTTGCTCGTCATTTCTATTCTAGAATTCCGTTTGTCAGAGTGTCTATTTATTGCCCTTTCGCCTATTCTTCGCTAACTTTAATTTTGAGTTCTATGTACTACTACGAACAGATGTGTGTTACATATGTTTTTCGTTTTTAAGGTTCGTGTTTGTATTACTAGATCGAGCTTAGTAACCTTACGAGTGAGAGAGGCTGGAGTTTCCCCGCTTTTCAATTTTATATTACTGTTACAGAATATTTTCCTCACAAGAAGCTGGCTTCTCCCCCTCTCTCATCTCTTTTTGGGATTATTAATTAACTTTTTCTTCGGTAGATTACTTGCTCCTTCTAGTAGGCTAGTGTTTAATTAATTTACTTTAGGCCCTGTCATGTTAGAGTCTCCCTATTTTAGGTTAGTTCCTTATGGCCTGCTCTCGAGCCGCCAATCATGTTCCCATTTTCTGGGTATCATGTTATACCTCCAACGTGATTTAATATTTGTTACTTCCTTCATTTTATTGCCGTCTTGACGATCCCAGTGCTCTTGCCATTTATTACAAACCAATTTCTTGATGTAAGGTAGAAAATTATTACAGGGAATGGGATACCTCCTTGGTAGCAACTCGGATGCCGCATTCTTCGCCAGTAAATCTGCCTTCTCATTCCCAGACACACCTACATGTGCTGGAACCCAACAAAATCGAACTGTTATACCTCTCCGTCCAATAATAAAAAGCCATTCTAAAACCTTTAAAACTAGAGGGCTACTAGAATTAAAAACTTCTAAAGCTTGAACACTCCTTGCATCACTAAAAATTGTAAAATTACCCTCCTTTTCCAAAGCTATTTTCTCAATAGCGGTTAATATGCCATATAGTTCGGCAGTAAATATGGAAGCTGTTAGAGGAAGTGCACCTCTACAATTAAAGTCATTACTATGTACTCCAAATCCAACGCCAGCATCAGATTTGGAGCAATCAGTATATATAAAAGTCGATCCCATCATCCAATACTCTCACATATAGCTTTGAATGCAAACACCTCCCAACGGTGATACCTCCTCCCACTCATCAAAGCAGGCAGCAATAAAGGATGTATGAACATCCCCGCCAGGCCTATAGTGGGTGTAGAAACATCCAAGCCATAGGGAAAAAAAAATAATAAATCTCTTTTACTTGGAGATTTGAATGGTAGACATCCTTTGTGGGGTGATGTTTTAGCAAACACCATGGGCAATATTATCTCATCAATTGTGAAAAACGAGGTTGTAGGAGAGCCCACACACTTCCATGTTCAGACAGGTTCCTTGTCATGCATTGACCTTTCAATTGCAAGCTTTAACTGCCTTCTGGATTTTGATTGGAGGACATTAGATGATTGGCATACTAGTGATCATGCACCAATCCTTATAAACACCAACAAGGGTCCGCCTTTACATAGATCACCACGATGGAATCTAGACAAGGCAGACTAGGTTAAATTTCGTGAGTTAAGTGAAATAGAGGGTAGTGCAGAGCAGTTTGAGTGTGTTGATGATTCCATAGACCTACTGAATGGAACTCTCCATACAGTAGGAATCAATTCAATTCCCAACACCACAGGACTTTTCAAAAGACGACCAGTCCCTTGGTGGTCTTCAGAATTAACAGCCTTGCACAGAGCCACCAGAAAATCTCTGAACTAGATTGCGTAGACGCCGTACGGATGAAAATTTGATAACCTACAAAAAGTGCAGAGCACAGTTCCGTCGTGCCATGAAAGAAGCTAGATGCCAATCTTGGGTGGCTTTTTGTTTCCTCCATTAACAGTAGAACACAACCATCTGCTGTACAGTGGAAAATAAAAAAGATTGCCGGCAAATTCACCCCCAAACCCATCACCAGTGTTGAAAGTGAATGGTCAGTATGCGACTGAAGCAAATGAAGTTAGCAATGCCCTGGCTGACCACTTTTCAAATGTATCACGCAAGAGTGTAGTAGCTCCTGGTCACCAGTACAGGAGCATTGAAGAAAAGAAAATTTTTAATTCTTAAACATAAAACTTACCCGCTGGTTATATAAGAATGGTTATAGTCCCTTGGATGCTCCGCAGAAATTCGAAATCTCGTGGCAATCGCAGATATGGCAGGTGTACACTAGCGCCCTGGCGATAGATAGGCCAAACTATTCTAATTACTTCAGAACCTTCCCTGCGCTCTTGCGAGCAAGAAGTGTTGGAATTCACTCGTGATTAACCTGGATTTTAGAAGTGTTTTGGTGATGTTTACCTAATTTTCGGGTTCTGACATTCGCTTATTTGTTTATTTGATCTGTGATCACGTGTTTATAACTTAAAAGGTAGGATTAGAAGATTTTTCAACATATTTTAAACCTCACAAAAGCATAAGGGAGGGATGTAAACATCTTGTCCATTGATGACGTCACAGCCTTATGACGTAGGCTAAAAGTCTGACATGCTTTTTTACAAAGAATGATAAGTGTATTCTTTCTTTTGAAGTATTAAGTTTTAAATTAAATTAAAGGATCTAATTTTATGTTAAGAAAATTTTATCCTTTTAATAGGTTTTCTTTAGATAATCTTCGATCTGTTTTCAAAGATTAACTAGCGTTCAGTTTATTTTTGTTTCGCAGTTGTCAGTATCGTTACGATATTACGATATCTCTTTGTAGCGATTTTTATGAATAGTACCTTCTTCTTACAACTCAAGTTTTTAAGTTTTACTATATAAAAGGAACATGTTATTTTGCAATTAATTGGTCCTTTCGGTATTTTTCTTTAGTCAGAGATTAAAGGCAGTTACAGTCCAGGTAATGTTTATATGACGCAGTATTCTTTACAATCGACGTAGCGCACGATTCTGTGTATCGTTGTTTACTCGGTGGTTTTTGGAATACTAAAATTGTTCGTATATTAATTGTAGATGTTCCAATGGGTACGGGTGATAATTCGCCTTTTATTGGAACCCCTTAATTTAAGGGTTTATTATAATTTATAGATATTCTTTTCTTATATCTATTAAGGTAATATTTTATATTTAATATTTTGTTGCATTTATATGGGATTGATTCAGTGACTTTTGCATTCCCATTCAAACCATTGACAGAATTGTAAGTCTCTGTCTACAGGGTTCATTTCGTTTGAGAGAGCGTATACTTTGGTTTTCAATAATTGTGAAAATATCTTTTTACCAAAGAGTAAAATGCATATTTTTTAGTGCTAAATTAGGCAGTGAATTTTATTTAGTGGAGGGTGCTTCTATTCGGACCTGTCGTTATCCTAGCCTTAGACCTCTGTCAAGCTCCCGGACCCAGGGGAGAAGTTAAGTCGAACGGCGAAAGGAATCGAGAGGGTAGCCGGGCGTTACAGTCTTTTAAGACCCGAACAGAAGTCCTCTTGAGCGTTTTCTGTCGATCCCCAGAACGCTCACCCTCGCTATAGATAAGACGAGCTAATAGTGTTTTCTAACATTGAACGCACGCTTCAGGCGTGAAACTGAAAACAAAATTAGAGTCATTCTGCGTGTGTTATGTTTCATGTGTCGTGGACGTAGTGCCGCTGCATCCACCAGATGGGTGTCGTCTCCCGACAGTGGGAATTGCTATGGGATCGACGAAGATAATGCTGCATACGTTTCGCCTAAGGTTGATCCTTGATCTTTGCTGTTAGACATAAACAGCAACTATCTTCATTTATGCAGTCTGATCAGCCTGCTGTTGGCAGTGCGGTTGGGTGTCACGTTTCCGGTTTTGACGCAGTAGCACAGGCTACGTGCCTTTTCCGGTGATGACTCGATGTCACTCTGGCGGCCTACCAGCCGCAATGTTCAACGGTGGGAGAAGGTGAATGCATCGCTTCAATTACCTGCTCAACGCCAACCGACCACTTATAGCGCCTAGTATAAGTCTATTCAGGCGCGCCGACGTTCGCCAGGCAGCAGAGCATGCTACCAAGCGACATAATAGACAGCAGAGCCGAGCGAAGCATCTGAGGAACGGTGCGAGCGTTAACTGAGCAGAACATCAACGGAGCGGAGCGTCAGCGTCAGCGTCAGTGTGGACGCTTCAGCGTCTGTGTGGACGCTTCAGCGTCTGTGTGGACGCATCAGCGTCAGTGTGGACGCATCAGCGTCAGTGTGGACACTTCGCTACCTATGACAATAGACTTTGATGTCTACATGACCATGACCGTCTAGCGTTGGGACATTGTTGCTCCAGGCGCTATATTAAGAAATAAATCTTAACTAGAAAGATTTTATATTCTCGAACCAAGGCCTGCTGGGCTAATTCTTGGTTGAGAGAACTAGAATTAAAACCTCTAAGCATTGAGGTTTGAATTCAGAATCCTAAGGAGTGGACTCCTAGGAATCAAGACTTCTCTTCCTAGGATAGAGTTTTGTAGGAGGAAGGGAGTAACTTTCAGAAACTCATGAGTTTTTCTGAAGAGTTTCCCTTTTATTTTATACCTGCTGCTCCTCGTTCCAACTTAGTTTTCGCTTTTTACGTTGAAGGTGTCTCTATTTGTTTTATTTTTATTACTAGCCAGGCTACAACCCTAGTTGAGAAAGCTAGATGCTTTAACCCAAAGGGCTCCTATAGGGAAAGATGGCTCAGTGAGGAAACAAGAAAATAAATAAATTAACATTAAATCATTCTCAGAAAAGTAATGAACCTTGCCGTAGAGGTTGATGCAGCGCCTGCAGCTGCAACAGCAGGAAGTGCATTAAGGCCTTTATGAGAATAGAGCGTAAGAGTATATCTCCCACCACGGGCAGATCTTTTATGATTTAATGTATTATGGTTTAAAACGCTCTTGTTCATAGCACAGTGCACTGGAGGAGGTGTTTGTTCGTGTTCGTCTCCCTCCTAGCCCGACACCTCTTCCTTACTTCCCAACCCCTGGGAGAAGGAAGCTCGGTAGGCTGAGGTACATCGTGAACCTTGTGTGCTAAACATATGTTCCACTGAGCGATCCTGTCGATGCAGTACGAGACGTTCCCTCTCCGCTTTGGAATGATGAAGTAAAGCTCTTTTCTTCGCCTACTATTGTCGAACTATGACATCACAACCATGTGACATAGTCTCTTGAGAAGAGCGAAGTTTGAATGTCTTGAAGCGATCAGTTCGTCATCGCTATGGTATCACGGATCAGACGCAGTTCCCTGACGAGGATGGCGTTCTGCGTTTTCTCTGTCTACTAGACTAGGAAGTTACTTGTCATGTATGCACGCGAACAGGACTTACCCTCGCAGCAGGCGTGTCGCGATGCTTAAACTGGAAGCGATCGAGCGTGTTTTCTTCCACGTGAGAAGCGGAAGTCAGACAAGTCGCATACAATCCTAGCTCCTCTTCTGGAATCTTACGCACTTTCAGGGAAGAAAGACTTTGTCCTCGTCGAAGGACACAAAACCTAGACTTGGTACAGTAGTCACCAACCAATACGTCCAAGACTTTTCAGGAGTTGTATGTTTTCTAATAACTTATCCTGCAGTAACTGATGTTTGCCGGAGGTTTTCTTTTCCAAAGAAGGCGACGTGTTGGCACCAAAATCGTGTAAGACACAGTTCTTCGAGGGAAAAGGTGCTCAGTTTGCTTCTGTTCATGCTTCCTCTCCTCCCCCAGTTTGGGGGAATGTCTAGTACTTTCCTTTGGGGTCTAGCGACTACTGTTGACGGTATCTCGCAGCATTGGATACGTTCAGGTCGCGCACAAGGCGCGCTGGAAATGTCATAGGGACTTTCCCAGGTTGCTCACAGGACTACGGTTGATGATCTCTCACAGCCATCGCTCACACTTGAGTTGGCGCTCTCGCTGCCCCGTAAGTGTAGGTTTGGTCTGAGCTAAACTAGGTCAATTTCATCTCTTTTTATCGTTTACGATTCTCGGGGGGAAAAAAAATTTCTCCTTAAAGAGTCTAAGGACTACCATAGACCAAAGAAACGGTCTTCCGTTAGTATCAGACAGTGTAGTTCTCCGATGCTCAACAACGCTTCCTTGCAGAGATATGCTCGTGTTACGGGAAGCGTTAGAGCAGACGCTTGTAGCAGTCTAGTCTCTCTCTTACGGCAGACGTCACGCAGACGCAGACGCCAGTTCTGGTCTCTCCCTCACGCAGTCACAGACACAGACGCTGGCAGTCAAAGTTGATCCTTTCAACAAGTTGTCTCATCTTCGCGGTCTGCGGGACACGCGACTACCACTCATGGGGACGCATGCTACACGCGGACAGCCCTCGGCAAACTGCTCAATCTGAAATCCTAAGCAAACTAGACTCATGTCAGCCTGGACATATGCTGGATAAGGTCAGTCAGGTTTTTCCCGCGTCATGATAGACTAACAGTTGCTTCTTTGCGTCGCTGACCGGACGCGATGCTGTCGCCTCCTCGCGGCACACTGTAGATTTGCAACACAGAGCGCTGTATCCACACAGCAAGGTGAACGCATACAGCATGCTGACACCTTACGGCAATGCAAGCACATGCAGCATTATAGTCGCATGCTAGATGCATACAGTCAAGTCTTTTTCTCACAGCAGTATGGACAGACAGTTGTCTCTCCTTCGCGTCACTCTGGCCATGCAGCTAACGCTCCCTCGCGGCAAGCTTTTGGCTTTAAGTATGTTGAACACTCGCTGGTTACATGCGATCAGGTCTTAACCTCACAGCATGAGGTTCACGTTGTTGATGCTTCTTTTCAACAAGCCTAGCTTCAATATCGGTTTCTTGCGACCGATCTGGACGCGTTTCGAGAGGCGATCTAAATCTTGACTCACTCTCACGACATGTTGAGCATATGCAGCATGCTGGAACCATACTGGACTCATGCTGGGTGCATGATAGAAGCATGTCATCAGTCCATTTCCCAGCGTCAGGATCACGAACGCTTTATTTTAAACCATCAAGTTTTAGGTCTAGCTGCTTCCATTATTTCGGAAAACCCCTAAGATCTACAGGTTTGTTCGAAGGAGGCAGCTGAGGCTATCACTTGTTCAAAGGACCTTTGCCTCAAGGTTTTGCAGCCCAAATAGGAGGTTTTATGGAGTGGTGTAGAGCTAAAGCAGTCTCTTCATTTAGTAACTCTAGAACAGAAGTAGCCTATTTCTTCTTACACCTTAGAAGAAACACATTTTTTCCTCCTCGACCATCAAGGGGCACAGTAGTAGGCGGGCAGCTGTCTTCAGAGGCAGGAGATTGGATCTATCAAATAAAAACCTTATAGATCTTCTCAGATCATTTGAGATGACTTAGTAGCGTCAGCAAGATTCGCCAGCCTGGAATTTAGAGGTTGTTTCTTGAATTCCGCGGTAATGACAGATTCGAGCCTTTACACTTGGTTTCTTTTTTAAGGTCTAACTTTGGAGACTTCTGAGTAAGTCTGGCAATAGTTGAGAGTCAGTGAAGTTCACTCTTTTAGCAAGAACATGGACTTGAGAATGGATAAGCCATAGGCACCTTGCAACCTGGATTCTTGGTCATTAACAAACGTCCTTCTCATCCATGGCCTAAATCTTTCGAGATCACTATCCTCTTGAATATGGTTTGTGAAGGGTTGAGGTGAGTTTTTTGGTCTGGTTAAAACGAAGTTTTATCAGGACAGGACCAAAGGAGTTAAGAGACTATTCAAGGCTCTTGGGTGCACGGTCAAGAAGCCTGCGCTATCTGTGTCTAAAACGCTCTATCATCTCGCATAGACTTTAATTACAAAGGCTCTTTCACACTGTGGTGTGACAGATCTTAAGCTGTCGAAAGAGTAAAGACTCATGAACTTAGAGCTGTGGGAGCTTCTGTAACTTTTAAGCAAACTGTTCTCTGCAAAGCATCGTGCATACAGCCTGTTGAAGGGGTAATCCTGTATTCGCCTTGCATTACTTATACCGTTTCCAGTCTCTTTATGAGGACGGTTACGTTTTGGGATCATTCGTAACAACGAGTGCAGTAGTAGGTGAAATATCCACCACTATATTTCCCTAAATTCCTAGTGCCTCTGTTCTTCTCTTGGAACTTTTATATATGTTTTTATGATTGTACGTGAAGATTGGTTAGCAACCTTCCTCAATCTTTGATTTAGTCAGGTGGTCATTTTGTTCCTAGAGAGTGCCCGGAACAAGGGTATTAGTTGAGGTCCTGTCATGTTATAGGTTATTGAACCGTTTGACAGCTCCTAGAGATCTTCAGCCCCCTGAGTGGACCGCTGGATCTCGTAAGGATAGCAGACAGAATGAGACAGAAAACCATTGAAGTCAGCTTCCTTATCAGGTACGAACCTCTCAAGTGGTTATATTTAACTCTTAAGTGAATTTCCAATCATGTTGCTGTCTCTGACCCGCCACCAAGGGTGTCAATCAGTCATTCTTATATAACCAGTGGGTAAGTTTTATGTTTAAAAATGATATTTTCATAATGAAATAAATTTTTGAACATACTTACCCGCTGGTTATATGTTATAATCCCGCCCTCCTCCCCTCTAGAGACCAAGAGGCATGGAAGGTCTGAAGTAATTGGAATAGTTTGGCCTATCTATCGCTAGGGCGCTAGTGTACACCTGGCATATCTGCGATTGCCACGAGATTTCGAATTTCTGCGGAGCGTCCAAGGGACTATAGCCATTCTTATATAACCAGCGGGTAAGTATGTTCAAAAATTTATTTTCATATGAAAATATCATTTTGCAACAGGAAAGGAAGAATCGTATAATTCTCCTTTTGCTGAAAGAGAACTTGATTCTGCACTCGCTACATATAACAATACCGTCCCTGGACCCGATGGAATTCCATATGCAATGATTAAACATGTGCATTTTAATACAAAGTTATTTATTTTAAGCATTATTAATAGAATATGGCATGATCATAGTTACCCAAGTGTTTGGGAACTAGCCATTATTTTAGCCTTTTTAAAACCCGGTAAGGGCATGTTTTTAGCAGCAAATTACCGACCTATTGCATTGACATCTTGTTTATGTAAAATTATGGAGAAGATGGTCAATGTAAGACTGATGTGGTACCTGAAAAAGAAGGGTATTTTATCACTGATTCAATGTGGATTCCAAAAAATGCACTCAATGGCTGATGTGTTGATAAGACTTGAGTCTTCTATTTGTGAAGCATTTGCTTCCAAACAGCACCATGTGAGTCTTTTTTTTTACCTTAAAAAGGCATATGATACCACTTGGAGATATGGTATACTTAAAACAATTCATGAA
The DNA here is from genome assembly GCF_036898095.1 of Palaemon carinicauda. Taxonomy (NCBI): domain Eukaryota; kingdom Metazoa; phylum Arthropoda; class Malacostraca; order Decapoda; family Palaemonidae; genus Palaemon; species Palaemon carinicauda. The sequence goes on along the minus strand of NC_090764.1, from coordinate 63,150,994 downwards.
TTGGGATTGAGAGACCTGCCACTATTTATTCAGTCATTTCTTTTAAATAGAGTTTTTCAAGTGAGAGTGAGGGAAGCTCTATTAGAGAGTAAGTGTCATGAAGTTCCTCGGGAGTGTGCCGAGTGTAACCCTTTTTGCACTAGCAATTAATGGGATATCCTCAGTCATTCCCAGGGATGTCCTCTCAACATTATTTGTGGATGATCTCTCAGTATCATTTGCTGGAGCTAGAATGGCAGTGATTGAGAGAAAAATACAACTCTCAATTGAAAAAATTATCCAGTGGGCCGATGTGAATGGATTTAAATTCTCGACAAGTAAAATTACTATTGTACATCTTTGTCGTATCCGGGGAGTACATCCAGACCCGGATATATACATTAAAGGTCAACGGATACCGTGTTTAAGTGAAGTTAAATTTTTAGGTTTGATATTTGATTGTAGGCTTACATAGGTTTCTCACTTAAAAGCGTTAAAAGCTAAATTTCTCGAGGCTCTGAATATTTTAAAAGTATTGTCCCATACATCAAGGGGGGGAGGGGGGAACCGCAATACTCTTGAAATTATACAAGGGCTTGATTTTTTACAAAATCAGTTATGGATGTGAAATATACTCCTCAGCCACCTCAAGCCGGTTAAAGATATTAGATTCAATACATCATGGTGGTATCCCTCTTAATGAGAGAATGTTTTGATGAAGTCATTGAGCGCACGGCATTTCATTCCCGTGCTGAAACTTGGTGACGGGCAAGAGGGCTCTCGAACTTGGGGAAATTGCTCCCCCAGTTCGAATCTAAATTTCTCTCCTCCATCTTTTTCTTTTTCTCAATATTACTTCGACCTTATCCTAATTTCATAAACTTTCTTTCGTGTTGCTTTCCAAACTCTGAGAAAAATTTCCCTCATTATATATGTGTATATACTATGTACATATATATATTTATTATTTTTTTTTCCCTATGGCTTGGATGTTTCTACATCCACTGTTGGCCCGGCGGGGATGTTCATACATCCTTTATTGCTGCCTGCTTTGATGAGTGGGAGGAGGTATCACCGTTGGGAGGTGTTTGCATTCAAAGCTATATGTGAGAGTATTGGATGATGGGATCAACTTTTATATATACTGATTGCTCCAAATCTGATGCTGGCGTTGGATTTGGAGTACATAGTAATGACTTTAATTGTAGAGGTGCACTTCCTCTAACAGCTTCCATATTTACTGCCGAACTGTATGGCATACTAACCGCTATTGAGAAAATAGCTTTTGAAAAGGAGGGTAATTTTACAATTTTTAGTGATGCAAGGAGTGTTCTTCAAGCTTTAGAAGGTTTGAATTCTAGTAGACCTCTAGTTTTAAAGATTTTAGAATGGCTTTTTATTATTGGACGGAGAGGTATAACAGTTCGATTTTGTTGGGTTCCAGCACATGTAGGTGTGTCTGGGAATGAGAAGGAAGATTTACTGGCGAAGAATGCGGCATCCGAGTTGCTACCAAGGAGGTATCCCATTCCCTGTAATGATTTTCTACCTTACATCAAGAAATTGGTTTGTATTAAATGGCAAGAGCACTGGGATCGTCAAGACGGCAATAAAATGAAGGAAGTAACAAATATTAAATCACGTTGGAGGTATAACATGATACCCAGAAAATGGGAGACGACTCTGTCGTCTCCGTATTGGTCACACACGGTTGACAAGTTTTTGCTGAAGGGCCAACACCAACCGTATTGTGAGGACTGTTTAGTACCTTTAACAGTAAGGCATTTGTTAACCGAATGCCCTAATTTTACTAACTTAAGAAATAGATAATCTGTTTGAGGCTCGAGGTGAAGATGGCAGGTTCATCCTTGCCAAGATTCTTGGACATGATGTGTCCTACTATGCGAGCGGAATTTTTAGATTTATTTCAGAAGCAGGTCTTCTGAAAACTATTTTTTTTAACTATTGTAATGACTTCTTAACTTTTATGGTTTTAATTGAATTCTCTTTTATTTTTCATATATAATAAATGCTATCGGCGTCAATGACCTTAGATGTCAGGATGCCAGAAAACTTTCAATCAATCAATCAATCAATCTCACCCATCCCGAAGATGGTTTGGACCTTTTTGGCGGAACTATTCTCAAGTGTTGGTTCTTCGGAATCCAGGGGGATCCAATGCTTGGAGTAGGACTCTCGGCTTCTGGCCGGAAGCCAGTCATTACAGATATGGGGAGGATGATTCCATAGTTTCTTGGTCTCAGTCCTAACAGGTGGGTTCAGCTTACACCTGTGCCTCTATATCTGTTTTGATGCTATCCTTCGGGTAGGGTATGGAGTAGACCATATGGGAAGTATACTCTCATTATGCCCATAGTGGAGAGTGCAAATTTCCTTTCTGACATGTGATGGCCTAACATTCTCGAGCAGGTACATCAAACTAACCCTTTTCTCTCTCTCTCGTCTAATGGATTCTTTAAGTAACGAACCCCCATCCCCTGGATACACTGAATCTCCCCCGGCACTGTTGATGATTTCTGCTAATTCAATTAAGGAAAATTCTGCTGACGAACTAGAAACAAAAAAGGACCCCTCTACTAATGTTTTAAAACCAATTAAGTCGAGTAACAAAGGGAAACTTCGAATCCTTCGTGTTACCCAAATTCCAATAAATACTGATTATGATATGCTTAATAAAGCATTTAGATCTTAAGGAGTGATAAAAGAAATTAGAATGAAACTTGAAAATGAAAAATGGCATTCAAGGATAACTTATAATAATCATGAAGAAGCATTCAATGCAATATGTAACACCAATAATATCAAAATTAATAACTTAAATGTCATGGGTGCCCCATGTGATAAGATACCAAACAATTTGGATGTATATAGACCTGCTGACTGGTTTGAGGAAGATATCGATATAACTATGCTTCCCCAAAGAAAGCCAAAACCACCAATGTGGCTTGTTTCCGAGCCTAAAGGGAGTAATGGGAATTATTCTAAAATTAGTAAACTAATTCAGAAAAAGGTAGGAACCATTGTACCAGGTGATATTTCTCGCTTTGGGAAAAATAGCTTCCTAATCCATGCAAAATCATATAAGGAATCAGTTATACTGTCTAACCTTAAGACAAACAGTGATGAGGATATGTTAGATGTCAAACCCCACCTAAACTTTAGTTATGGAAGGGGAGTAGTCTTCAATAAAGATCTGTATGAATTTACAGAAGAGGAAATACTAGCCATGTGCCCATTAACAATGTGGAAAGTGCACAATAATCCTGGGACATCAATGATTATCCTTACTTTCCAGGATCCTGATGTGCCTTTCCACATCGATATTGAAAATGAAAGAATAAAAGTTTGACCTTTCAAACAAACGCCCTTACAATGTTTCAAGTGTTTCAAATTTGGACATCCTTCCAAAGTTTGTAAACATGAAAAAATGTGTAGCATCTGTTCCAGACCTTATCATGGAGTGTACACTTGAGCCCAGCTGTTTGAACTGCAATTCAAACCACAAATCCACTGACAGGAGCTGCGAGATTTATAAGTTTGAAGAAGCAGCCCTCAACAAATCCAGTGTAGAACACATAAGTGTAGGGCATGCCAAAAGACTACTGAAAAAACCAAACAGCTATGCAAAGGCACTGAAATCAAGAGAAAATATACCACTGGAGATATCGAACCCACATAGTGCTGCCAGTAGCTCAAAGAAAAGAAATACATCATCTAATGATAGTTAAGTTTTGCATGACAAGGTAAGCATATTGCCTTCCAAGGCTTTGCCACAGTGTATTAAAACTGCGGCACTGCTCACTTCTATACAAACTTCATCCCCCATTACCAGCAATAGTACTAACCTCTCTCAGGCCATGTCCTTGCCTGATTTGATGGAGGTTCCATCCGAAACAAAGTTACCAGGTGCACCTGTGGTAGGGAAGGTGCAAAAACCTGGTAGATCCTCAGCACCTATAAATAGGAAAAGAGAGAGACCTCCATCTCTCTCACCCCCTTTCATAAGAAATATTAGTTATGACATCAAATAAATATGATGTTTCTGATCAACCAAAAGACAATTTAAATAAATCAGAAATTCAAGTTGAGGTCCACCATCCCCCTCAACAATTGGATCAGAAGGACAACAAGAAAAGAACAAACAAAAAACAATATTTATCAAGACCCTCTCTAATAAAACCACCGGGAAATAGCATTAGATCAAAAATTGCTAATGGGAAGACTTCATCTAAAAGCTCTTCCAAAAAATACACCATAGTTTTTTCCTATATTTTGCAATGGAATTGTCAGGGTTTAAGGGCCAAATATGAAGAACTTAAACTCTTAATTCACGAGCATTCCCCCATAATCGTAAGTCTACGGGAGAGCAAGCTTGATGCTAATACCCCTTGTCCTAGCGAATATATTAGTTATAGGACACCTTATGATCACGTTGTGGGGAGCCATGGCGGAAGTCTCATATACTTTCGTCAAGATGTTCCCCAAATACCTGTATCTGTCCGTACACCTCTGCAGGCAGTGGTTGGTTGTACAGATTGATATAGGGAGAAAATATACAATCTGTTCACTGTACTTGCCTCCAAATGATAACATATTGTATGAAGATTTAGTAGAGGTGAATCAACAGCTCCCTCAACCTTTTCTTTTACTTGGAGATTTGAATGGTAGACATCCTTTGTGGGGTGATGTTTTAGCAAACACCAGGGGCAATATTATATCATCAATTGTGGAAAACGAGGATGTCGGACTAGTGATCATGCACCAATCATTATAAACACCAACAGTGGTCCACCTTTACAAAGATCTCCACGATGGAATCTTGATATGGCAGACTGGGATAGATTTCGTGAGCTAAGTGAAATTGAAGAAAATGCAGAACAGTTTGAAAATATTGATGATGCCATAGACTTACTTAATGGAACCCTTCATACAGCAGGAGTTAATTCAATTCCCTAAACAACAGGGTTATTCAAACGACGACCAATCCCCTGGTGGTCTTCAGAACTAACTGCCCTGCACGGAGCCACAAGAAGGTCTTTAACTTGACTGCGCAGACACCGCACTGAGGGCAATATGATTATATACAAGAAATGTAGAGCACAGTTCTGTCGTGCCATGAAGAAAGCTAGGCACCAGTCATGGGTGTCTTTTGTTTCCTCCATTAACAGTAGAACACCACCATCTGCTGTGTGGAGGAAAATAAAAAAGATTGCCGGCAAATTTACCCCGACCCCACCACCAGTGTTGAAGGTGAACAGTCAATATGTGACTGAAGAAAATGATGTCAGCAATGCCCTGGCTGAACATTTTTCAAATGTATCCAGCAAGTGTGAAGAAGCTCCTGGTCACCAGTATAGGAGCAACGAGGGAAAGAAAGTTTTAAATTTTGTAACAGGAAGGGAAGTCATGAATTCTCCTTTTACTGAAAGAGAATATGATTCCGCTCTTACTAATTGTAACAATACAGCCCTGGGACCCGATGGAATTCCATATGCAATGATTAAACATGTACATTTTAATACAGTTATTTATTTTAAGCATTATTAATAGAATATGGCATGATCATAGTTATCCAAGTGTTTGGGAACTAGCCATTATTTTAGCCTTTTTAAAACCGGTAAGGACAAGTTTTTAGCAGCAAACTACCGACCTATTGCATTGACATCTTGTTTATGTAAAATTATGGAGAAGATGGTCAATGCAAGACTGATTTGGTACGTTGAAAAGGAGAATATTTTATCACCGATTCAATGTGGATTCAGAAAAATGCACTCAACGACTGATGTTTTGATACGACTTGAGTCCTCTATTTGTGAAGCGTTTGCTTCCAAACAGCACCATGTGACAGTATTTTTTGACCTTGAAAAGGCATATGATACCACTTGGAGATATGGTGTACTTAAAACAATTCATGAAATGGGATTGAGAGGAGAGCTTCTGCTATTTATTCAGGCATTTCTTTCACATAGAGTTTTTCAAGTGAGAGTGGGGGAAACTCTATCAGAGTTTGTGCCAGGAAGAAGGAATTCCTCAGGGTAGTGTGCTGAGTGTGACCCTTTTTGCACTAGCAATTAATGGGATATCCTCAGCCATTCCCCGGGATGTTCTCTCAACATTATTCGTGGATGATCTCTCCATATCATTTGCTGGAGCTAAAATGGCAATGGTTGAGAAAAAACTGCAACTCTCAATTGACAAAATTATCCATTGGGCCGATATGAATGGATTTAAGTTCTTGACAAGTAAAACTACAATTGTCCATTTCTGTCGTATCCTGGGAGTACATCCAGACCCGGATATATACATCAAAGGTCAACGGATCCCATGTGCAACTGAAGCTAAGTTTTTAGGTTTGATATTTGATTGTAGGCTTACATGGGTTTCTCACTTAAAAGCATTAAAAGCTAAATGTCTTGAAGCTATAAAACTTTTAAAAGTATTGTCACATACATCAGGGGGGCAGACCGCAATACTATTTTAAAATTATACAAGGCCTTGATTTTTTCCAAAATTAGTTATGGATGTGAAATATACTCCTCAGCCACCCCAAGCCAATTAAAGATATTAGATTTATTACATCATACTGGTATTAGATTGTCAACAAGAGCATTTAGAACCTCACCTATCCCAAGTCTCTTTGTTGATGCTGGAGAGTTGCCTCTGGACCTTTACCGAATGTCTTCCATTATTCGGTATTGGTTTAGATTGCAAAGACTCCCTAATTCTTTAGCCTTCCAGACTGCAAGCCTTGTAAGGCACCCAACATAATTTTGAGTTGCACCTAAAATCTCGTCAACCCTATGGCTTTCGGGTGAAACAATTATTAAACAGTCTGGATATAATTAGAAGTAGGGTACTTCCATTCAAGGTATCATCAACGCCTCCATGGAAATTACCAGAGATATCTTTTTGTAAATATTTTATTGGAGTTAAGAAGAATATGACAGACCTAGAAGCCAGGTCTCTTTTTATGGAACATGTTAAAGAACATAGAGGATCAACTTTTATCTATACTGATGGCTCCAAATCTGATGCTGGCGTTGGATTTGGAGTACGTAGTAATGATTTTAATTGTAGAGGTACACTTCCTCTGACCGCTTCCATGTTTACTGCCGAACTGTATGGCATATTAACCGCTATTGAGAAAATAGTGTTGGAGAAGAAGGGTAATTTTACAATTTTTAGTGATGCAAGGAGTGTCCTTCAAGCTATAGAAGTTTTTAATTCTAATAACCCTCAAGTTTTAAAGATTTTAGAATGGCTTTTTATTATTGGACGGAGAGGTATAACAGTTCGATTTTGTTGGGTTCCAGCACATGTAGGTGTGTCTAGGAATGAGAAGGTGATATGCTGCATCGGAGTTGCTGCCAAGAAGATATCCCATTCCCTGTAATGATTTCCTACCTAACATCAAGAAATTGGTTTGCAATAAATGGCAACAGCACTGGGGTAGTCTAGATGGCAATAAAATGAGAGGTAACAAATGTCATATCTCCTTGGAGGTATAATATGATGCCCTGAAAATGGGAGACGTCTCTTTTTCGTCGCCGTATTGGTCACACTCGGTTGACGCATGAGTTTCTGCTGAAGGGCCAACACCAACCGTATTGCGACGACTGTTTGGTACCTCTAACAGTGAGACATTTGTTGACCGAATGCCCCAATTATAACAACTTAAGGAATAGATATTTGTTTGAGGCTTGAGGTGAGGGTGGCAGGTTCATCCTTGCCAAGATTATTGAACATGATGTGTCCCACTATGCAAGTGGCATTTTTAGATTTATTTCAGAAGCAGGTCTTTTGAAAACTATTCAACTTTTACAATGACATTAAACTTTTATGGTTTTAATTGAATATTCTTTCATTTTTTTATATATGTAGACTAAATGATATTAGCATCAATGACTTTAGATGTTAGGATGCCCGAAAACTTTAAATCAATCAATCAATCAGCCCACTACCTGCAAGACTTGACCCACAGGAGGCTCGATACATTTCCTGTCGGCCCTGTGGTGGCTACACAACAGCTGGTTGTATACCTCAAGCTCCCTATTGAACAAGTAGCAGAAAGTTGATGGCACTGTTACCTGGTTTTAGTCTGCGTGAATGAAAAGGTTTGGCTATTATTCTTCTCTTCATCCTCCCCTCTTATGGGGGAAAGCAGCATCTTGGGTTCTCTGCATAAGCTGACCTTAAACCACTGCAAGTAAACAATGCTCCCTTGTGTACCTAGTATTAAGCTAATACTGTTGCGTCCCCATACCATGGCGAGGTGGTATTTGGAGTCTTGGTTACAACAGTTTTTCCTACAAAATCTCTGAATAACTTTACCTGGACAGTCACACTTCTAAATATTTCGACACACAGCTTGCGTAGGCCGCACACCTTGCGTAGCAAGGTTTTAGGGAGGTGCAGGGACTCCTTATTTTGAGTACTAACATACTCAGATAAGGAGGCCCAGTGTAAAGTTATAAGCCACATTGGCAGGAGCACTCCTAAATAAATAGTGTAGGTTTGTATTCCATTTACGGAACAAATGACAAAACCGTAGATAATTTGTATTTCTCCTAACGATACAACTTTTAGTTATTTAAGACAAACTTGGCCGCCAGCCCTATCCCCTTTGAAGTCCTACCTCCAAAGAAAAGTGAGCTAACACACCAACATGTGAGCGGGAATGGTAGCAAACTACCCTACCCCCGCTAACTAGCAGTACGGGTGGTTAACCCTCGCTAAATTTTAATGGCTCGTCATCTCAGCTTTGCCAAAAGTAATACCCCCAAATAAATAGAAAAAATACAATTATCTAAGAATTTCTTCTGTTTTTTAAACATATGTTACATGTTCTCATAATATCTGACAATATAAACTGCATAGTAAAAATATTGATAGTAATAATTTTACACAGAAACATTAATATTTCATACTTTCAAGAAAAAAAATTATTACTCTAAATACAATTGTTTTAGAACTTGTGAAAGAATTATAATTCCTAATTTCTTATTTATAACTGATGCTCTATCTTAAATATTTATTTTCTGCATATAAGTGAATTATTTGCATGATAATCTGTCTCAAATATTTGTCATTTTCTTCTTTTCTGCATATAAGAATTTTTTTTGTTTAGCATTAAAACATGGTACCAATTTGGATGGCCTCATTTAAGTGATTCAATTTTGATAGAAAAACATTGTGGAGGAAATGAAGCAGAACAGATCCCCATCATGATCATCTTCAGTCCCTGAAGGATACCTCTCCCTCCAGGCACCAAATATGTTCCTATGACCCTTTCTCCAAATCTGTGGAAAATCACTGCAATGATGCTGTAGACAAACCTCTTTCCTTACAAAGAAATGGTTAGGCATTTTAAAGTATTTTTAACACAGTAGTGGGGTATGAATACCACACTGTTCAAACAAAGAAAGGTAGGATTCTTATACATAGACCTGGGGACAAATTGTAGGCATTTAGGATCCTGCCCTAACCACATTTAGGTATTCCTCCATCAAGGGAGATGGATACCTAAAGTAAGGGCTGTGCATGTAAGTTCTGTTTCTCATTTTATCAATAAGTTAAGCATGTCTTTCTGGAAAGAAAAATAATGGTACTCTCTACCATACATATAGTTTGATATAGTACTAACTAAAATGTTTGGCTTGATTCATAATTTAAAGATGTCTTGGAGACTTGATAAATCTACAGTTGGGATTAAAAAATACACAAATTATAACTGTACTAAAATTTCTTTTAATTAAATGAAGTAAACACAATAATTTTTTCTTTGGCAGGAAAATCTTAAATACTTACACATAAACTGTTCTCTTATAACTCTACCGTCACCTTGTCAGCCCTAAATCAGTTATAACTTGATATAAAACTTCAAAATGAAAGTGAAAATATATATTATCATAACTCTAGTATCTACAAAAGTATTTTATCATTTGGGCTCCAAGAAACAATAGACTTAGAAAGAGAGAGACGTGAGGAGAAAAGGAGACAGGAAAAAAGAAGACTTTATCAGGATTATGTTCGATACATCTATGCATACAGTACCAATTCAGGATATATTACTTGGAAAAAATATACAGTTAAAAATTACATATAATACAAAATATCATGGAGTTTCTGCACCCAAAACCAAAATTGCAGAATTATTCATACTCTAATAAAAAATAATGTACAGTACAGTAGTCATTTCTCATTACAACTATTTTTTTTTTTTGCAGGTACAGTTCTTTATCGTTTACATACCCCAAGTACATGTCCAACTGCCAACCACCAGAACTGGAAGACTATACAGTTTAATAATACTCAGGATATTTCTTGTTTTCAAGATAAAGTAAGAGTGAAGTGCCACTCAATGACACCACATGATAACCTGTACAGTATATGGAAGCAATTACACTAGTAAAATATGACAAAAGTCTACATGCACTTGCTCGTTCCAAAATCACTGAATCAGTGCGTTATGTGTTTGGGTCAATAATGGTTTACAAAGAAATATATTTAGTTTGCGTCAATTCTCATTTTCTGCATAGATAATTATGCAAAACCAGAGAAAATTTATTTCATAATACGTATAGTGTATACATACATTAGTGCTCAGTTTAAATAAAATCCAAAAAAAAGGTTTAAATCACTTGATTGAAGACTGTGAATTCTGGTTCTCGTCGGTACCTTTAAAGAATCCCTGTCGTGTTTTGCACTCGCGTATGGTAACAGTAATGAGATTTGCTGTGACGTCTGTTATAAATATTTCATCAGCCAATGGATTTCGATTGTACCAGTAGCTTGGATCGGGAGCAACTAATATCTGTAACAAGAAAATATTCCAACTTTACTCAGATCATTGTTTTAACCAAATTAATTTTAAAAAGGTAAAATTATTAATTAAACTAACATTTTACAATCAAGCCTTTATTAGAACACTAATCATAACAAAATCCTTTTAAACTACAGTTACTCTCAAGAGAAAAACTGTGAGAAAGAGTTGCTTTGATCAAGTTTCAAAACCTCTGTGACAACTTACTACTATTAAGATTGCATTGGATTTAATGATTTGAGGCCAATGGCCTGGCACTGGACAGGGAGTCCTTCAGCACCAGCATAGAAACAAATATATTTCAATACTTCTCTAACATTCATTATGCGATGACTACAACTAATGCTATACACAACCATTGGTGGCTGCCTTGCTGGAAATCCTTATTAATACAGTACATTGTGCTTACTAAAATGTAGGGAGGAGCCATGTTGGAAAACTCCATTAATGTTTTGCCCCAACTAGATGAGGGTATGGAGGAATCAAAAGAATTTGGGTGAATATTGAAATAAATTTCATTTCAATCATTCTATTTCCAGTTTCATCTAGTCTTATCCAACATTCACTTTGCCAATTCCCACACTGACTGGAATGTAGGTTGTAGTAACTAATTAAGGAAAGTTAAATAAATCAACCCTAAAATACACCTTTATAATGGTTCAACACACTGTAATCAGTTATGATACTACGCTGCGCATCTCGAGTATTATATACTAAAAACCGGTTATTCAGTTTTACCTGACCTTATGGCGGTTTCAATGTCGTACAATAACAAAGTATTGTATTGTACATTACATGGAAGCTTATAAATGTTAGCATCTGGTTTAAATAAAATATTACTTGCTAAGCTACAACACTAGTTGGAAAAGCAGGGTGCTAAAGGCTCAAGGGCTCCAACAGGAAAAAATAGCCCAGTGAGGAAAGGAAATAAGGAAACTGGTAGTGTGCCCGAGTGTACCCTAAAGTATGAGAACTCTGAACTCAAAACAGTAAAGGACCATGGTACTGAGGCTATGGCACTACCCAAGACTAGAGAACAATGGTTTGATTTTGAAGCATTCTTCTACAAGAAGTTTACCATAGATAAAGTCTCTCTATCCTTATCAAAAGGAAAGTAGCCACTGAACAATTACAATGCAGTAGTTCCTTCAGCAAAAAATAATTTTCTGGTTATCTTAATGTCGTCAGGTATATGAAGACAGAGATTGTGCAAATAATAGGCCAAACTATTCTATGCATGTGTAGGTTAAAAAAAAAATGAACTGTAACCAGAGGGGGATCCAATGTAATACTACTTGACCAGGACCAAAAACTCGATACCAATATCCCAATGGGTGGCTGGGTGCCTAGCAGGTTACAAGTAACATTTCTGTGTTCAGCACAAGTACAGGGCGCTCCCAAATTATGAGTGTTCAAATTGTGTGATTTCATTTATGCGGTCGCTAATTTTCAAAAATAAATTTAATGTATCTGCTAAGCTGTTCAAAATCTGCAAGTCGAGTGCCACAAAAGTATCAAATCTATTGTCTTTGCAAGTATATTGGTAGGTAAAGGTGCAATAACTGGTAATAAATTAAACCAAACTATAATTACCTCTCAATTTATTGACTTGATTTCATAATAAAGAGCCTATTTGAGAAAAAATTCTATAATAATGAAATCAACTTTTAACTAATAAGCAACTCCAGCTGACAAAATATAAACATGGAGTTGTAGTTATTCTCGGTAACCTTTATCTTTCTCTAACCCTTTGATAATTTTAATGGTTGTGTTAATAATGGTATATTAAAGCATTTATATTGTCTACTATAGTATGAATATATATTAGATTTATTTTTGTTTTCCCAGTGGGTTTTCAAGGTTTTCACACATAGGCTAGGTTTGCTAATCGGCAATGAATAGCTTAGCTTTCGGTAACAAGTCGGCAAAATATTTTCAGTCTTATACTATACTTTAAAACTGCATAGATTTTCTTTACAAAGATGTATTTTTGTGTAGTACAGGGTATATAAAAGCCTCTCTCTACCTAACACTCTCTCTTCATAACTTCTCTCGCTCTCGCTCGTTCTCTCTCTCTCGCACACATCCACACAAATGAAATCTTTGTTTTTTTCACAAAGTTTCAGTTAGTACTCACTGATAAAGCTGGCAATATTTTAATTTCTTTATCAACCAGGGTGCGCTATAGCAGTCATTTAAGTGCATTCCTATGCAATAAAAAATCCAACACAATTCATATTATCCTCACTTTCTTCAATCTCACACCATCGAATATTATAACAGTAACCAAATTGTTTGATGACTTTAAAAACCAGTCTATTACTTTCTTCACTTTTTGCATATTCCACGATTGAGGTGGGTACAGGTTGACATGTTATGAAGCTGACTTATAATTGAAGTAAAGGAAAGTATTTTGAATATGGAATGGACAATTATCCTTCGTGACAGTTTAGAATTATCGGAAATTATCATACTTTCATTGGCCGCAGTTTGTTACAGTATTGTTGATTAAACGCAAACAAAATGGTTTTTCTGTTTTGCTAAATATGTAAGAATTTATAGTAGGTAAAATATTAGTAATAACATATTTACTAAAAGCTCTTAATATCATTAGTTATAATTTTGATCATATATGTTTAATGCGTTTATTCATTATGATCAACGATGGAACATAAACTAACAGAAGCTTTCCGTTTTAGGCGGCGTGTTTAGGATAAACAATATATTAATCGCAGTCATCTCATTTATTTCTAAGTTCTAAGAAAAAGTTAGTAAAGCAACATTGGTAATAACAGAATCATTATATAATCAATATTTGGAAAGATAGCTGTTGCTGCAAAAACTAACCTAAACACAGATGTATAAATGCATTTTGTCTGTTCGTTATGATCAAAGATGAATGTAATCGAAACAATGGTTTCCATTTCAGATAGTGTGCATTTTGGCGTGTTTAAGAAACGCATGATATAAAACTGCCTTTATTTTGTTAATTTTGGATTTTTAATGATACAACAAAAGCTAGTCAATAAAGTGATGGTTTTCTTATTCACCACTCGTTTTATAAAACAGATGTGAAAAATTCATTAAAATTTGTCCTAATTTTAGGTAGTGTTATAAGGAAAATATGTGATATTACAACCATCCTGATCGCAATTTTAACCTTGTTCTCAATTTACTGAAACTAAAACATTTCAAATGTTTCATTTATTTATATGAACAATTTAATATATGAAAAAATACAGTATAGTACATAGAAAGTATTGAAGAAAATGGGTAGAAAAACATCCGAATAAGTTGCCGTTTGCCATGGCTCTAATGGAATTATTCCTGTCAATGTGTTTCGAAATATGCAATTTTCCATTTATAAGGGGCCATTGATCGACCAAATTCTCACATAATTTGGGACTCTCCTGTAAAGGAAACTTATATAACATAGGCTGAAATTGCGACCTACTGTATGTTGAAAATCAAGTCTCTCAAAGCCAATTAAAGACTTGATGGGGGTACTAGCGTATTAGTAAATAACAAAATACTCTCACCCAAGTAGACTTACTTAAGGCAATCCAAGGTTGACGAAGGTCTAGTAATTTTTCTTGTAACTACTAAATGGAGATTAAATTTGCAAAGCATATGACCCTATAATTGAAAGTCCTTCCAAAAGGACTTCCATTAAGGAAGCAAACGAGGGCTGGTCAACAGAACGGTTCTTGAAGAAGTGAAAATACCTCAACTCACTGTCAAGACCAAGATATTACTTTTTGTTTAAAATGTCCTCTGCCACAACATGGTTGTCTAAAAAGCAAAAGGAGTTATACACAAAATTTAATAACTTTATGCTGCACTCATTACTTTTTCCAGGAATGTTTTTTCATGAAATTAAGAAGTAGCCATTCCTCTTATATCCTTGTCTACAATATTGCTTTAAAGACAAAGTAAACAGGTTTTAATAATTCGGTAAATCGTCGCTGCCTTTGTCCCATACCAAAACACCTAAAGTTATCCCTTCATTGCCCTCAATGCAAATTTCTTGATGAGAAAGACGCCTGCTTATCTTGAATTGGGCAAACTAGAGTAAAACCCAGGAAGGCATAATAAAAACAAAATCTTTTCAATATTTACATAACATTAACTGTGCTACAAAGCTTTGAAAGAACAGCTTTAGTTAAAACACTGAACATTTCCCTATTAGATGTGGAGAAGTCAGGCTCAATTAATGTTGGGCAAGTATTGAAATAATATTCAACTTTCAGCTAGTTAATAGAATGTCTCTAAAGAATTCTAGTACCTTAGCTCAAGTCATCACTACAACCTGATATGTCCCACAAGGGGCCTAATGACCCGAGTCATACACAACTTTACCTTCCCTTAAGTGAGATGAAGCAAAGACTGAGTTACACCTTCATTGGTCTGCACCAATTCCTTTTTCCTAGGAAAGAATTTTCATGAAGCAAAGACTGAGTTAAACTGTGTTCTTTACAGGTGAGAATTGGTCTGCACCAATTCCTTTTTCCTAGGAAAGAATTTTCATGAAATTATATTAACTCTGAGACAAGGAAGAATCAACTCCCAAATTATGGTATGATTCTATGATTAAACTGTGTTCTTTACAGGTGAGAATCAACTTGAAGTTCGAAAGAGATAATCTCGGAATTTTTACGTAAGAGTGCTGATGTTTCAAGGACCTAACTACCACACTACTGCTGTATGTGAATCCACTATTACTTTACATCCTTTTCTCCCATGACTTAGAAAATTTGCGTGACATACGTATTATGAGCATGTACAACAAATACAAGACATTAGCTCAATTGTCACAAGAAATACAGGCACAATTAGAGTTAGAATCAGACAAAATCTACACGTGATCAGCACGAGATTCATAGGAACATAAATGTGGACACGATTTGAGGCACTATAGACTCGTTTCTGAAGTGAGTCTTGTGGCAAAAATCCATTGGTGCAAGAATTCTTGGTTGACAAACCTAGGGCCAATAAACACATCACAACTCGCATGAAGAAGAATGAAGTACTCTACTAAGGCAACCTTAAACTAAGCACACGTGGGTGCAAGACCTCTTAGCTTATCTCCTCAACCTATTCGCATTAACAGCTATCTTAAATAAAGGAAAATTAGCACTATCTGGCACAAAAGTCACAGACACAAATACCGACATGTACCAAGGAGAACAGGTATACACAAGTGTACAACACAAACATGGATCTTCAAAGTAAAATTTGGAAAGGAAGAAACTCCCATTTGAAAATTATTCTTAAATGATCTAGAACTTACTTAAGAAGCAGAACACTTTTAGGTCATGCTAATGTATGACCTGAACAAAGGAAACAATCTAATCTGTGAGAAACAGATATTGTCCCTATAATATTTTCAAGTCTTTAGAGTTGTGGTGGCTGATGTGGTAACGTCCCAGACTGCTGAGTTCGAGTCCAGCTCAAACTTGATAGTTTCTTTGGTCGCTGCAATCTCACCATCCTTGGGGGATTTGGGGAGCCTATAGGTCTATCTGCTGAGTCATCAGCAGCCATTGCCTAGCCCTCCTTGGTCCTAGCTTGGGTAAAGAGGGGTTTGTGTGCTGATCATGTGTATATATGGTCAGTCTCTAGGGCAATGTCCTACTCGATATGGCAATGTCACTGTCCCTTGGTCCCTGCTATTCATGAGTGGCCTTTAAACCTTTATGACTACTATACAGCCTCTAGAAAAAAAAATCTTCAAAATAAATACACATCTTGTCTATTCTTCTTGCTTTACAAAACAAGAATAATTACCAAGATTCAATATGTGTAAGCTTTGAAAAAAAAAGTTAGGTCTCCTTTAATGTACTGTAAGTCTACCTAATGGTCCGTGGTTACAATTTAACCTTAAAATATCTCCAAAACTATAATGTCTAGCCATGGTTTTTACCAAAGAATAGGATCAATATGAAAATATCCAGTCTATTTTTTCTTTAGAGCAAGTGCTGTCAATTTGTATTACTAGAAAATACTCTTAACTTTAAAGGTCAAGGTCATAGAAATTATTTAGAGGACAAGTCAGGGAGATTGAGATGAGAGTGAGAAAAGAAGGGCCCAAGATTAAAGCCATACTAGTAACATTAAAAGGTAAAATACTTAAGATAAATGAGCAAATATTGGCAAGACTGAAATATGGTTAACATGACCACTGTCAGACTAACGTGAAGCATAAAGTTAAACCAACCAAGAGGTGACATACACATAAGCTGTTACATCAATATCTAGCCGACATCTATTGGCGTATATGCAATCCCTACAAACCCAGAAGCAGAAAATCTAGTAATACTCTTCTACATTGTTTTGCCTTATGACATTTGACTTTATGTTGCTTATCCTTAAACTTTGGATAATAAAATCAATATTACTCAGTTTTGTGTGACGTTACGTTAGTATTCCCATTGGAAAATAATGATGAAAAATGGCTCAAAACAAACTAAAAACAAAGATTATTTATAAAATTGGGAAAACATTTGATACAAAAATAGCAGTAAAACCAAAAAACTTTTAATATAAATGAAACATGCTACATACGATATTGTTCCTTCTTGACGAAATACAGTACAATTCCTCTTTGATCCCAGCTGATAGTGGGACCCATTACTGTACTGTACTTCATTAAGTTAAAAGATTCATATTTGTTTTCTCAGAAAAATGCAAAATCATCTACCACATTTGCAATTTTATATACACAATATCTCCATTTCTAGGATTGCACAGTTTTATAAAATTTAAGCTAGATGCCAAGTACCTTCATGAATAAATATGTAAATAACTTAAAATACGATTAAAAACTATATAAAAAATACATTCATATATCTAATAAAATTAATAAGTAACCATCTGTACAGCCTAGTATACAATATGTAAGACTAACAAGACATGTCTATACTGTTTGTAATCACTCTCTATATGAGATTCTCATAAAGCCTGATATACTCACGCAGGATGAAAATACACCAGCTTTGAAGATACCACGATAATGTGAAATCTCAAGACTTATGCCTAATAACCGCTACCTGCCCAACTTTGTTATGAGCATGAATAAAGTTGTTCTCCTTCAACATACTGTATAGCCAAAAGCAGGTTGCCCCATTTTGAGCAAAACACTTACATCTGATATGTTGCGCAATAATATGGGTCAGGGTTGTGAAGTAGGAGACAGACAACAGAGACCAATCATCAACCGACATCCAAATTTTTACCATTGGAAATCCAAATGAAAATGTCATTTTGTCCAAGAAGAGCTCAGATAATTGCACAATTTGAGAAAACGTATCCTCAGATTTGTAAACATCATTCCAGAAGTAGAAAGAGATAAAGAGAAGGTGAGCATAGTGCAATGCTCCCAACTTTGTGTTACTCAGGGTAAAGAGCAGATAACCTTTAACAGATGACTTGCATACCAATGGTATTCTTGGATACAGTAGAACCTAACCCGCTGATCTGAGACTAAGGGCTATTCAAATATTCCCAGACAGTACCCTTCTGTTCGTAATACTAGGTATGCATTTAATATTAATAGTCAAGCCTTCTCCATCATGGGGCTCAATACCACACAGTATTCTAGAAGTGTTATTCCAGCTGTGACCAAGTTGTGGAATGATCTTTCTAATAATATACTTGAATCGACTTCAAAAGATAAAACTTGCGACGAATGTTTTCATGAACAAGTTAACACAAGTTGGTTTTTATTTATCATAGATGTTGTTACTGTTCTTATAATGTAGTTTAATTCCTTTCCTCACTGGGCTATTTTACCCTGTTGGAGCCCTTGTGCTTATAACATCCTGCTTTTCCAACTAGGGTTATAGCTTAACTAATAATAATATTGAACTTTTGATACCATTATAAAAAAAAAGACGTTTGAAAATAATTTTTATTTTTCCTAACCATATAAACCTGAACCTCTTTACTTTGGAGATATATTTTGGCGACAGCTGAAACTAGCCATAAAACATTTAGCGGGGGTTAGACCAACCATCCCGCTCACGCTCGCAGTAGCTAAAACAAGAGACTTTACAATTGCAGGAAGGACTTCCTGGGGGTTAGGTGATGGCAGGCCAATATGTGACAAGAAAAATACAAATTATTTCCAAATTCCAAATTTGTCATTTGTTCCAGCATCAAATACAAACCTTTCAACTCTTTACTATGGAGACTCATATTTAGGTGGGTGGAAGTTGCAGACCAACTGTGTGGTCACTGACCCGGGTGCGACTCTCATGGTTCACACAAGCTGTGGAAGAGCGTACCCTATTACCTTGCTAACTCCCAATGAGAAATAAAAGCCTGAGCAACTATACGAAAGTGTAAAATTAAGCAATGTGACTCGTCAAGGTAAGACTACAGTTGGAGCTATGCTTTTTTTTTAGTTGGATGTTACCCAACTCCTACATTGCTGGGAGACCAGGGACGTAACAATAAACATGCATATATTAGGATATACAAGGGACGACGATACCCACTAAAGTCAGAGAAGGTCAACTTGCAGAGTTCCTTGGCTTGCTTAAGCCGCAGAAAAGGGAAGGATGAAAGACAAAAAGGCCAGTCACACGTACATTCACACTAGACTTACAACCGGGTAACATCTACCCTCAACCAACTGCTAGTTGTCCTACTATGAGGGAGCTGAGGGGTTATTATGTTTTGTGCAGCTAACACAGGACCTTTGGAGGATGTCAAAGTGCCTCTGGGTTATGTCTTGCAGGTAATGGGCAGTGAACGTAGACTGACATTTCCACACACCCGCCTGTAAGACCTGCGTCACATTGAAGTTCTTTCTGAATGTCAGGGACTTGCTAACACTCCTGACGTCATGAGTTTTAGGTCTATGTTCAAGAGAGGACGAGTCCATTTGGATAGCTCATTCGAGCTTGAGTTCCTTATAACTTCTCTTGACCCTACCTCTGCTGACAAACGGTCTATTGATCTGTCGAGCTCAAACCATGGGTTACTTAGGACAGTACGGAAACTCGCAATCCGGAAGGTCCTGAATCTAGGATCTGCTATGACCAGATTCAGAAAAAACACAGGGACACAGTTGAGTGTCACTTTCCCCCATCCCCTAGAATAGGCGATGTCATAGAACAGACCTACCACAGATATGAATGGAGGATCTAACCCAATCTGTTTCATTGAAGAGTCAGAGAGTTGGCGCTATTCTAATTGTTTTAAGCTCCCGCGGCCACAGGGGGCAATATGTACATATAGAAAATATACGTTACTGTATGTACTGTGCTTTATTGAAGTTACCTTACTATAATACGGTACGTTTTCTATGATACATAACCAAACCCATTCCTTCAACTTGTGCATATCTTTAACCGTATCTAATTTATTTTTCAGTAATACAATTAATATTCAATGGTGATACGTCAATAAATGACCTACTTGGTTTTTTTTGCACATATTTTTAAGCTATTTCATTGTAAAATAAGCAAGATTCATTGATGTTAATATATACGTGAACTTTGTAGGAAGAATAAACTTTGTTCAGTAAATACAGTAGTTCTTATAACTTATTTATCTACCGAAATGAAATGGTATTTTCATTATAAAATAAATTTTTTAACATACTTACCCGGTAGTTATATATATATATAGCTTACGTCCCTGACGTCATAGCAGAAAATTCAAAACTCTCGCCAATCGCCGATTGGATAGCCAGGTGTACCACCCGTGCCCTAGCGAGGTACCTAGGAACCATTCCAGGAACCCTCATATATTCCATGCCTCTAGTCTCTCAGAGGGGAGGAGGGTGGGACTTTAATTATATATAACTACCAGGTAAGTATGTTCAAAAATTTATTTTATAATGAAAATACCATTTTTAAACATAAGACTTACCCAGTAGTTATATATATAGCTGATTAACCCTTTTACCCCCAAAGGACGTATTGGTACGTTTCACAAAAGCCATCCCTTTACCCCCATGGACGTACCGGTACGTCCTTGCAAAAAAAATGCTATAAAAATTAGTTTTTCATATTTTTTGAGAAAATTCAGGCATTTTCCAAGAGAATGAGACCAACCTGACCTCTCTATGACAAAAATTAAAGCTGTTAGAGCAATTTAAATAAAATATACTGCAAAATGTGCTTGGAAAAAAATAACCCCCTGGGGGTTAAGGGTGGGAAATTTCCAAATACCCCGGGGGTAAAAGGGTTAACACCTTTGGTGGAGGGTTAGAGAATTTTTCTTAAGAGTAAATTAAAACAAACTTAAGGGTTCGTACCTGATAAGGAAGCTGACTTCAATGATTCTGTCTCATTATGTCTGCTAGCCTTACGAGACCCAGCGATCCTCCCAGGGGGCTGAAGATCTTGTATGGACTGTCAAACCGGTGTATATACCTCATTATGACAGAACCTCCTCCAATAACCAGTTCCGGATGCTCTTCAAGGAACAAAATTGACCACCTGACTAAAATCAATGATTTTAGAAGACTGACACAGTCTCCACAAACAACCATAAGAACAAAAGAAAGTTCCAAGAGAAGAAAAGGTTATTGGGATTATGGGAACGTAGTGGTGGATCCTTCACCCACTACTGCACTCGCTATCATGAATGGTCAGAGAGTGTAGCAGTCCTCATAAAGAGTCTGGACACGATTAAAATAGTGTGAAGTGAACACAGATTTACTCCCCCAAAAGGTTGTGTCCATAATACTCCATCACAATCTATTCTGCTTGAAGGTCATTCAAGTTGTTATAGTACTAACCTCATGTGTCTTGACCTTAAAAACTTGAGACCAGTCTCACTAATGTAAATGAGCCTCTCTTATAAGTGTCTGATGAAGAATGAAAGGACATTCTTGACATCTGATAATGAGGGCTTCTTAATCGAGTACCAAAGAGCTTTCGACTTGCCTCGCAACTCTTTCATACTGCCTGGGTAGAACTTCAGGGTTCTTACTGGACACAGGACTCTCTCCAACTCCTCGCCAACCATATCCCAAAAATTCGGAAACCCAAAAGCCTTAAGTCAAGGTTGAGAAAGGCGGTCATTCCTGGCGAGAAAGCCTAACTGCAATGATCAGATAGCTTCGTTATCACGAAAGCCAACGTTTTACTAAACGTTTGAATTAACTGATTCTTTTAGATGTCACAAGACTAACAAAAAAAAATAGTTTTCATTGAGAGGTCCTTAAAATGAAGATGAA
Organism: Palaemon carinicauda; assembly: GCF_036898095.1. Classification (NCBI taxonomy): domain Eukaryota; kingdom Metazoa; phylum Arthropoda; class Malacostraca; order Decapoda; family Palaemonidae; genus Palaemon; species Palaemon carinicauda. The sequence continues at coordinate 63,128,978 of NC_090764.1, read as the reverse complement.
AGCAAGTGCTCAAGCTTGTCACTCATAAGGAACTTCAGGATTGAGTCCAGGATCCAAGCTGGTGAATCCTGGTGGTTAGATGTTTCAAACAAGTTGAGAAGTTCCTGTAGGACTTTATCAATTGAAAGGTCCAAGATACTGTCTAACAACAGTCGCTAACACACACCTGTATCCCTTGATGGAAGAGGATGAACAAATGAACTTCCTTCGAAGGTAAAACAGGAAGTCAGCAATCTGAGTTGTAGAGATACTGGAAGAGAAAAACAGAGTTGACTCTGCACCATTCTCTAAAGCCTTCCACTTGGATTGATAAATCCTGATGGTAGAAGTTCTTATTGCTCTTGTAAAAGACTTAGCTGCCTCTTTCGAAAACCTCTAGATCCTGTGAAGTTTCAAAAGGCTAAAGGTAGCTAGAAGAAAAGCTTGGAGACTAGAAAGGTAACTTTCCAAGAGAGGTTGTTTGAGTAAAACTACTCTTAATGGAAGATAGGAGAGTCCACCATCCATTCCAGTATCTCTGTGAACCATCCTCTTGAGGGCCAAAAGAAGGCCACTAAAGTCACCTGGTCCCTTCGTGTGACACAAACTTTGTGTCACCTTGTAAGGAAATAGAACGAGGAAAACGTACACATCCAGATTGGACCAGACTAATAGGAAAGCGTCTATGTGGACTGCTTCGAGATCTGGCACTGGAGAGCAGTAAGTTTCTAGTCTCTTTGTCTGTTAAGTCACGAATAGGACTAAACAAGAACTACACCAAAGTCGCCACAGATTCTTGCAGATTTCTCGATGGAGTGTCCATTCTCCAGCTGAGACTGTTCCTCCATAAGTTCTTCTCTTTTTTAAAGAACCTTGTTAGAAGGAATACATTCTTCTCCTTAGCCCAGATGAGAAGCCTCCTCTCAGTCCCGTAAAGGAACCTCGAGTGGGTTCCGTCTTGCTTGGCAATTCTGTGGTGTGATCGGCATAGACCTGCACCACTTTGTTCCAAACTGACCCTTCAAAGCTTTGTGAGAGCCAACTGGACTGTCAACAGTTCCTTTGGGTGATGAGGAACCTCTTCTGATCCTCTGTCCAAAGTCCCGAAGCTTCCAACTGTCTAGTATTGCTCCCACCCAGAATCCGAGGTGAGGAGACACAACACAAGGTCTTAAGATCCTCTGTTCAAAAGGGGTGACCTTCCGGAAGTTTGACTGGATCGAACCACCAGTGAAGGCAACTTCTTATAGCATCCTAAAAGAGATGCATATCGACTCAAGACCTTCTCCTTGTCCCAAAATGATTGAGGTTGAAATGGAGAGAATGAAGATAACTCACATAAGGATCATAGCTTCTAGCTTCTGACTGGCCGGGAATCGAACCCTGGTCCAGGAAAACTAGGATGAACAGTGACATAACAATGGTCACAAAGAAAGAATCAGTCTTCCCAGGGAAAAAACCCCTCCCCAAGAGGAGAGGTTTCCCAACACACTCATCCACTTCCTCGCAGAACACTTCTGTATCTTAGAAAGACTGCAGTTTCAAGAAGGCTTGATCCGTTCTAAGAGGAGACGTAAAAGCCCGAAAAAACTTGACTTTGAATCACCATCCTTAAATAAAGTATTTTTTGTGATGGTGTCAGAAGATCTAACAGAAGTAGTGACGTTGTGTTTATCAGGATACATGTATTTAAGGTCCTGACTCCTGGCGTCAAGGAAACCCAGATCACCACCTACGTCGCCACGTTGTACTAAGGCTAGACGCTTGATAAAAAACTTTCGTGATCAAAGAGATCGGAACTAAGGCGTCCTTGATCTCGACATTCGATTCGACTAGTGTCACCACAAAGTCCGAGGTTCTCATGTTCAATGTCATGCCTCTTCCTAGATCTCCGACGTCGAGCGTCCTTTAAGACGGAGCGCCGAGCGTCCTGCAAGATGTGGCGCCGAGCTTCCTGTAAGACGTGGCGCCGAGCGTCCTGTAAGACGTGGTGCCGAGCGTCCTGAAAGACGAGGCGGCGAGCGTCCTGTAAGACGCGGCGCTGAGCGTCCTGAAAGACGTGGCGCCGAGCGTCCTAAAAAACGTTGTGCCGAGCGTCCTGAAAGACGAGGCGCCAAGCGTCCTGTAAGACGTGGCGCCGAACGTCCTGGAAGGTGTGGCGCCGAACGTCCTGTAAGACGTGGCGCTAAGAGTCCTGGTGTCGGAAGAGACTCGTCTAGTTGACAGGAATACGCAATTCTTCTGAAAGGTTCAAAGTTATCTGAAAATCCTTCATGAAGATCGTAAGAAAGATCTCTGATAAATCAATCGTCCAGATACAGGGAGGCTCTGATGTCTCTTGAGTGCAGTATTCTGCTACATTTAGCAAAAGTTTAATTGCAAAGCCTGCTTCTTAAACTCCTCTCTAGATCTGTGAGAGATCTATTGGAGCTAAAACTAAAGGAGGTTTTCCTGTGAAAGGAAATTGTAATCCTCCTTCAAAAGATGTACTGACCAAAGGTCTGCTCCCCTCTTCTCCCAAGATTGCCAGAAGTTATGTAGTCTGGCTCTACTGCCTGAAGGCGAAAGCAGTCAGACTCTGCTTTGCCTTGTGACCAGGCTGACATGAGACTTTAAATAGTTCATGATTTCGATGTCTCCATGGAGAACTTTGACTTCTGAACGAAGGCATTGAGAGCAGTTACATCCAGGACCGGATGAAAGCCTCCTTCTCCCAAAAGAGACACATTTGATGTTACAAAGTCTGTTTTGCAGAGAGGTAACTAACAAAGGAGGTTTCACTAGGAAAAAGATTTTGCATCCATCCTTAGGGAATAGCACGGACCTCAAAGTTATCCTGCCCCATTGTCTGGATTCCTCAAGAGAAGCGATCCACCCAGGGGGCTGTAAAAATCTCTGTGGGGCTGCCACAAGGTCCTCGACCTTAACGTGGTTAGACCTCCACCCTTGCTATCCTGGAATACCTGATAAGGAAGCTGGCTTCATAGGTTTATATGTCTCATTTACCTGAATTCCTTGAGACTCAGCAATCCACCCAGGGGACTGTAACAGTCTCTGTGGGGCTGCCACAAGGTCCTCGACCTTAACGTGGCTAGACCTCTACCCTATATGACATATCTGTTTTAGACGTTATGACATTACTGTTTTAAGAATGATTTATTGTTAAATTATTCTCATCATTTATTTATCTCCTTATTTCCTTTCCTCACTGGGCTATTTTTTCTCTATTGGAGCCCTTGGGCTTAAAGCATCTTACTTTTCCAACTAGGGTTGTAGCTTGGCTAGAGATAATAATAAAAATAATCTCGTACCTCAGACACAAGATCTAGAGGACAGGTTATTCAGAGGAAAAAAGAAAGCTGTCTTTCCTTGGTGCTTCTGAGACTCTAAACAGTCTCCCACCATCCTTAAAGCTTCATTGATGACCACGTGTAAATTCAGAGGGTGGAGAACGTGGAGCAACAGGCATAAAATAATTTGGAAACTAATCATAAAACTTTCATGAGTTTCTAAATCAACTGAATGACGAAAGGAATAAGGATCTTCTCCTGAGAATCTCAAATTCAACAGGAGAAAAGTGATCACCAATGTTTTCTACTGACAAAGATCTTGTAAGACGTGGCGCCGAACGTCCTGAAAGACGAGGCGCTGAGCGTCCTGAAAGACGTGGCGCCGATCGTCCTGAAAGACGTGGCGCCGATCGTCCTGAAAGACGTGGCGCCGATCGTCCTGAAAGACGAGGCGCCAAGCGTCCTGAAAGACGAGGCGCCGATCGTCCTGAAAGAAGTGGCGCTGATTGTCCTGAAAGACGTAGCGCCGATCGTCCTGAAAGACGTGGCGCCGATCGTCCTGAAAGACGTGGCGCCGATCGTCCTGAAAGACGTGGCGCCAAGCGTCCTGAAAGACTTAGCGCCGAGCGTAAAATGATCTTCATTACGTCACTCGGCGCGTTCAGTTCATCAGAGGGTTCTCATGGCCGACTGGCGCTCTGGAACAAAAACCGTGTCTATGTTGGTTCGTAAGCATTATAGTATTGCTATTATTAGCAAATGTGATGCAATGCAAGACTCTAACAGCAATGTTAGTAGCTTTACGTCCAACGCTCTTTGCTTTCCCATGGCAAGGGCGAGCATTCTTGGGAACGTCAACAGGAACGTTCGCGAGGACGTCTGCTCGTGAGCTAACACCTCTCGTTTCCTTTGGCCGATCGACATTCCTTCTCTCAGGGGTTGGGGAGCTTGGAAGAGGTCTGAGGCTAGGAAAAAACGTCCACTGTGCTGAATAAATTCACTGCACTAATTTAGCACTGAAACTTGCACTTTTAACTCTTACACAAAAGGCCATAATTAGTCCTGCCCATTGTGATAGATCTTTCTCTACAGCCAAATGATCAGATATAGGAATAACATATATATATGTAAACAACCCTTAATTCTTAACCTGTTAAGCGTCACCCACGTGATAAATCGTTCACCACGATCTACTCGGTACCGCCTTCAACTGCATATTCCGTTCATGACTTTAATTACCTTTTTCAAGCCGTCAGTCTTGTGATATTATGTTTACTCGTATAGTAAGTATAGGATCACCACTTGGCAACACTCTCAGCATATGGGGGCTGTAGATAGAAACTTATATGATGTCTGGCAACGCCGAGAGAGAGAGAGAGAGAGAGAGAGAGAGAGAGAGAGAGAGAGAGAGAGAGAGAGAGAGAGAGAGAGAGAGAGAGAGAGAGAGAAAAAATGAGAATAAAGTGGATAAATAATTTACAAATGTATGACGAACATATTTGAAAACTATACACGAAGCGATATGGAGAGAGAGAGAGAGGGGGGGGGGAGAGACTTATCCATTTGCTTTTGTTGCTTATCCAGGCATAAGATTTACGATTGAAGATATAAAAGAACCCATTAGAATATTCAGTATTATGTAGCCATGTGAAATGAAATAATAGTAGTATTAATTGTTTTTTTTACTCTACCATTTAATTAATATCCCTACTTTTAACTATAAATATGAATTATAAGCATAAAGAAATTATATTAACTTTGAAAAAAAAAGCGTGACGGTACTTTAGCGGCAACCTGGTCCCAGGGGGACGCTTGACAGGTTAAAGGTTCCCAAAAATAGTGATTTGTTATTATTGAAATTAACAGATATCGCAATAACGTATATATATATGTAAACAACCCTTAAATCTTAAGGGTTTCCCAAAATAGTGAATTGCTACATTATACAATTGGAACAAATATACGAATAATACTAGAATCCCAACATCGAAAGAAAATAAACAACGATATCAAGAATTGTTGGAACTGCATCGTATTTTCATGAGAGCTATGCAGCGAAAATTAACAATACGCTAGTTCTATTTAATCTTTGAAAATAGTATCGATGATTTAAAGAACGAATACTAAAAACAAATATTTCTTAAAAATTAATATAATTATTTTATATTAAAAGTTAAATACTTATTGTAAGTTAGATTTCCTTTTCATTCTTTACAAGAAAAAGCAAAGATAAGAATTATGCAACATATTACGTAGTACTATGTTGCTTACGTCACACGATTGTGACGTCATAGAGATGGTGAAACAATCTCCGCCATCATGTTGAAACAGTAGGTTCGTAAGTTTTATAGTATGGGGAAAAAACTCCCATTCCTACTTCTGTTAAGATACAAACGTAGCTAAAGCACTAACACTCAGTAAAAATAAAATCCAACCAGCAAAGGCTAAAAATAACTTGTACATCACCAAGATAACTGTAATATATAGGTTATAACGAGTGAAAAATCCAACATCTTGCCGCTAGCGCGGCAGGGAATATGAGCTGGAATGGTTCCTAGGTACCTCGCTAGGGCGCAGGGGTGGTACACCTGGCTATCCAATCGGCGATTGCCGCGAGTTTTGAATTTTCTGCCGTGACGTCAGGGTCGTAAGCTATATATATAACTACCGGGTAAGTCTTATGTTCAAAAAGAATAATATACTGTATTGCTGTTTTGATATGCCTAGTAGCATTGTGGGTAGGTACATACTGTACATACACATAACACAGCACTGTTCATTGTGTTTCTTTATAAAATATACTTATCGATATAAAATAGGAGAGCAGGGTCTTATGGTGGTAACTAGCATCAAGGTAGGGAGATAACCAATGGGAGAGCAAGATGATGGTAGCGAGTTTACAGTTTAGAGATGTGCAAATTTCTAAATTATTTTTTGGCAGTTGGGCGAACCTTGTTTCATATTATGTGGGACATTTTGTAATATGAGGCAAAAAATACTTGTATTTTTTTGTATACTGAAACTTTTGTATTGCGAGGCATTACTGTATTACCAAATCCTTATTGTTTCCTTTCTTTAACTTCCTTAAGCAATTTTTTCCATTTACTAGACAGCGTGAGATACCTGAAAGTAATCTATGGTTCAACAGCCAATCATCGGCAAAGATACTGATCAGTGTGCTCTCATCAGTCACATCTCTACCAGCCAATGTGCCATGTACAAAATCATATGGGCAAGCTAGCCTATTCTCCACACACTTCCCTATTTTTGTTTTCCATACAGGTGCAACATTCTTTGCATCACCGATGGCACCTCTACCAAAACAAATTCAGAGAAACAACCTTTAGGGTTACTTGATGGATCTTGAATCTCCATCCTCAGTCTGGGAATACCACCAAGTTCTCAAACTCAAATGTCAACAAATGGTAAATACTTATATCTACACTGAAAATAATTTCCACTAAGGCCGGAATGTGCATCCAGCACCAGATTGACAAGAACCTCCCACTTAAGCCTTGAACCATATGAACAATAACCCTGGTAATCTCTAGCTTCAATAAACCGTGTACACAGGCAATGGTCCATGATGTTTTGAGGTCACCGATGGGACCAAGCCCATTCTCAATTTTAAAAAGAACACTACAGTCAGTTGCCATTATTTTCATGATTATTATTATTATTATTATTATTATTATCATAATAAAAATAATATACAGTATATACATACATATACATATACAGTAGGGTCCTGAATTAAGCGTGTTCGAATTACACGATTCCCTTTTTCCGGATCGCTATTTTTCAAAAATAAATTTTCTGTATCAGCGAGGCTGTTCAAAGTTCGCGAGTCAAGCACTACAAAATGTATCAAATCTATTGTCTTTTTAAGTATATTGGTAGCCCTAAATACGGTGATTTATAATAAATGTTACAAAACAATATCAACATTACATTTCATTAACATAATTTCGTAATGAATAGCCTATTTAAGGATAAAATTCCACATCAACAATGAAATCAACTGTTAACTGTGCGAGTCCAGCTGACAAAATGTAAACAGAAATGTGGTTACATTCTCGGCAATCTTTATCTTTCTCCAACCTTACGATAATTGTAATGGTAGTGTTAATGATGGTATATTAAAGCATTATTTTTGTTTAGTACAGTATATTTAAAAGCCTTATTTTTCCCTCTGGGCGTTCAAGGTTTTCACGAGTAGACTGGGTTCGTTTATCGGCAGTGAATAGCCTAAACTTCGGTAACGAGTCGTCAATATTTTGTCATATTTTAAACAGTATACATTTGATTTGCAAACATTGGTTTTGTAGAGTAGACGGTTAAAAGGAAAAAGTTTTTTTTACGTTTCATCGTCGATCATAAACGCATTTACTCCTGAAAGTGATATTAAAGAGCTTTTACTAAAGATGTTATTATAAATAAAGATTATAAATAGGTGGTAAAATATCTATAATTAAAGTGTAGCAGCATCAAGAAATGTTGGGGTTCGCCCTTTACATAAGAATGTACTGTACATTGGATTAGACAGAACGTAGAAAAAATCAATTAGGGAAAAATCGGTATTCGATATCCTCTTCATCAGCATCGTCAATCGGGCTTTTTATTTTTTTTATTCTCAGTCGCTAACTAGTTATCGCACTGTCAAGATCTGCACACATTCCGATAATTCACATTTGAAGGTTTTCTGGGAGAGGATGGATAGAGAAAATACCGAACTATATAAAATGTTTTTTTAACCTGTTAAGCGTCACCCACGTGATAAACCGTTCACCACGATCTACTCGGTACCGCCTTCAACTGTATATTCCGTTCATGACTTTAATTGCCTTTTACAAGCCGTCAGTCTCGTGATGTTACTTTACTCGTATAGTAAGTATAGGATCACCACTTGGCAACACTCTCAGCATATGGGGACTGTGAATAGAAACTTATATGATGTCTGGCAACTATTTTTCTGAAGGTAGCTTGATGTTACAAAACTGTGGTTTCCTATCAGTGCGCTCGGGCGTTCATGCATAAGTGGTTATTTGTTGTTCCTTTTGTAATGAAAGGTCTAAAGAGGAAGGTTATTTCTTTAGATGAAATAAATGATATTCTTGTTGAGGAATTTGATAATGATAACCTGTTTGATAATGAGAGCACTAGTTCTGAATCCTCCAGTGATGAGTATATTGAAGAAACAAAGTTTTCTTTCGATGCCGAAAGCGAAAATGACTTCTCATTACCGAATGACTGGACAACGAAATTTCACAAAACTATAAAGGGAAAGGAAACGCCGAGAGAGAGAGAGAGAGAGAGAGAGAGAGAGAGAGAGAGAGAGAGAATAAAGTGGATAAATAATGTACAAATGTATGACGAACATATTTGAAAACTATACAGGAAACAATATGAAGAGAGAGAGAGAGAGGAGAGACCTATCCCTTTCCTTTTGTTGCTTATCCAGGCGTAAGATTTACGATTGAAGATAAAAAGAACCCATTAGAATATTCGATATTATGTAGCCATTTGAAATTAAATAATAGTAGTATTAATTGTTTTTTTACTCAACCATTTAATTAATATCCCTACTTTTAACTATAATTACGAATTATAAACATAAAGAAATTATATTAACTTTGAAAAATTATCATTAGTGAAATGACCGCTCAGGGCAAAAAAAGCGTGATTATCGTACAGCAGCCTAGTGCACACTTGCGCCTAGTGGCCGTGTTTACGTGTGGGAGTGTCATCATGGATATACAGTACTATACTGTAATTTTTAACTATTGCTAGATAATGTATCAAACCTTGAAAACCCTTTTTTGTTTTTTGTATCTATAGGAAATAATTCTACATCATTCGGAAAATACTGAAAACAGTAAGCTATGCATAGTACAGTAGTAAATACTACAGTCATAGAAAATTATCAAAACTTTAACAACTTTTTATTGTTTTATTTATCCATAAAAGAATTTTTTTACAGTATTTTATAAAAAAATCTATAAGAAGGATTTCTTACAGTATTGTTAAGATAAAAGCTACAGTATATATATATATACACATATATATATATACATACATACATACACACACAGTGCATATACAGTATATATATAGCTAGAAAGCTAGAATTGGAGGGAAAAAAAATGACGGATAGGTTGCTGTTTGCCGCCATGATGTGTTTCGAAATATACGAATTTCCAATTACACGAGGCCTTTCATCGACCAAATTCTCGCATAATTCGGGACCCTACTGTATATATATATATATATATATATATATATATATATATATATATATATATATATATATATATATACATATATATATATATATATATATATATATATATATATACATATATATACATATATATATACATATATACATATATATATATATATATATATATATATATATATATATATATATATATATATACATATATATACATATATATATATATATATATATATATATATATATATATATATACATATATATATATATATATATATATATATATATATATATATATATGTTTGTGTGTATATACATATATATATATATACACATATACATACATATATATATATACATATATACATATACATACATATATATACATATATATATATATATATATATATATATATATATATATATATATATATATATATATATATATATATATGTGATAAATTTTGCACATTTAGACGTGTTTTTTTCATATTCAAATAAGCCATATATATTTTTGATACATTAATTTCTGGATTCTCTTAACGACCTCGGGATCAGAGCCCCAGGCGAAATCATACAAAGACAAGAGCTTGCGACCAGTCGGGATTCGAACCCTGGTCGGCAAGCTTGTATAGACAGTGACTAAACCACTTGGCCAAGTGGTTTAGTCACTCTCTATACAAGCTTGCCGACCAGGGTTCGATTCCCGGCCGGTCACAAGCTCTTGTCTTTGTGTGATTTCGCCTGGGGCTCTGATCCCGAGGTCGTTAAGAGAATCCAGACATTAATGTATCAAAAATATATATGGCTTATTTGAATATATATATATATATATATATATATATATATATATATATATATATATATATATATATATATATATATATATATATATATATATATATATATAAATACGTCATCCAGATGGAAGGTTCCTTTAGGTAGCTTTCTAAGGGATATTTGGATACAGTGATACTCCCAGAGAATTAACCACAGGTTTACAGAATTATAAATCCTGGCGCGAGTATCCATAATATAACGTTTAAGGATATCGCATAATATCAGGGGACATATTTCTTGATACGACACATGGCAAACTTCACCCCGAATAGAGTTTTCGCTTTGAGGGGGAAGAGTGGCAAATTTGAAGGGGAGCCATTATCAAGGTTACCCGGTGGATCCCCTCCCCATACTACTACAGCGTAACTATTCCTTTAATAGTAGCCAATTAAGCACGGTGTTCTCCCACGTTGCTCTCGGTTTTGTTACTGTTGTCAAGGAATATTACTATGCAATCTTCAGCATCTTTATCCTCTGGAAAGTTGAATATTTAATCTTTCCTGTGTATAAAATTTTGGCTCCCTTCTCAACAGTTAAACTTTAAATTAGCATAATTTAGGTGCGTCAAGCAGAGCAGAGCCAGCACTGGAGGCGGCCATTTTGGGACCGCTGTAGTACGCCATAAATGCTTTAATTAGTTAGAAGTACGACGTTCCCAGTATTTAGCTATAAAAAAATTCTAGCTATTTAGGCAAAATTATACTACTGAAGATAAGATTTACACATGTAATATTTCCTCTTCTGATAAAACGTTTCGATCGTATACGATGGGAGGGCCTGCATACGATGAGAGGGCCTTGGTGGTACTAGCGTAGCTGAGATCCCGACTCGAGTTAGGCTAGCCTAACGCGTTTTAGTATACTTTAGTTATGTTATCCCCGTTTAACCTCCCATATCGTTTTAATAATTCGGTTGGAGATATAAATATCTCCTGAAATTAATATCATAATTCGATACTCTTCTCTTTTAGAGAAATGAGGATAAACCCTTCTTCCCCCTGAGTGCCGCCAGCCCAAGGGACAACCCAATATTTCGTCATTGCCATAGAGTAGTGTACTCCGGCTTGACTGAGAGTGTTTTGTCTATCCTCTTTGCCGGCGAGTATCCCGGCTTTGAAATACGACAGTAACTCAGAGTATTCTGTCTTGTTGCCGGCAACGCTACCGATCGGGGATTAGTCATTCCCTGCCGGTTACACCGTTGCCGACATAGGAAGCCCGGCTTCCCTAGTCCTCAACCGAAAGTGGATAGCACAACTGCCGCCACCTTTCTTCCTTGTGGACTAGAAGACATGTCTTATATCTGGTAATAGAGATGGTGGAACAATCTCCGCCATCATGTTGAAACAGTAGGTTCGTAAGTTTTACAGTATGGGGAAAAAACTCCCATTCCTACCTCTGTTAAGATACAAACGTAGTTAAAGCACTAACACTCAGTAAAAATAAAATCCAACCAGCAAAGGCTAAAAATAACTTGTACATCACCAAGATAACTGTAATATACAGGTTATAACGAGTGAAAAATCCAACATCTGGCAAGGGAATCGTTATTCCTCTGCCGCCTAAGACGGCGCCAGCATAAGAAACCACGTTTCCTTGATTTGCAGCCGAAAGTAGGAGGCATACCTGCCGCCTTCTTTCTTTGTAAAATATAAGACCCTTTCCCCTCCCCTTCTGTCCTTTAGTGATGGCCTAGCCGTCACGATCCCTGTGGCCGGTGTTGTCGGTGTTGTACAATCACCCCACTTGCCGGGCTGACCGCGTTACCAGCCGGGCTCCTACAAAGGCGGTTAGGTTGCCACTTCGACCATCTCCCTAACGGAAGCAATACTCCGGGAAAGGTTGGGCCGGCCCTGACAGCTGCCAATGGTTAACCCATTACAACTTTGAGTATTCTTCAGTCCTCCCTTGGACTGCCATCCACAAACCCTGTAACCGGCAGAGCAGTCAGCAACAGAAATTGTGGCTGGATGGAAGCTAGAATCAATACATTCTCTCCCCATCCATTTGAATCCTCATTCTAGAAAGAAGTCAGTAGGGACAGTAGTCCCTACAACCCTATTATTGTACTAAACTATAATAATACGATAGTCCTTGAGACAGTAGTCCCTACAACCCTATTATTGTACTAAACTATAATAATAATACAATAGTCCTTCTCTCCATTCTTTCTCTCTCTCTCTGTCGGCTAGTGCCGCCAGGTAATAGCCTAACCCAGTAATATACCAGCAGAACTACTGTATAAGATAATACAGTAGCCAGTAATCCTGCAGTATAACAATACAGCAGTTAGAAAACTATAGTACAGTGGAACCTCTACATACGAATTTAATCCGTTCCAGAACCAACTTCGGATGTAGAAAATGTTCGGATGTCGAAACGAATTTTCCCATAAGAATACATTGAAATAGGATTAATCCGTGGTTGAGCCCAAAAACCTATGATAACTTCTTAATAAACGACTACACATAATTTTCCCATGAGAATAATGAACACTAAATTAGATAATAGACATGTAAATAAGAAGAATAGACATGTAAATAAGAAGAATAGACATGTAAATAAGAAGAATTAGCAAAAAAAATGATAAATAAGAAACGGGTTTTTAGCGTCACTTTACCTTAGAAACTCCAGCGCAGGTGTTGTTAGTCTTGCTACGCAGAGAGGAGACGGACGGGCGGCGAGGAGGTAGAGAGGTTAACTACGATAACGTACACTACCGTAACTTATTCTAACTTACGCTAAGTGAACTTTAACATAACTTAGCTTATTTTTTATTTTTTTTATAATTTATATTTTTTTTATATTTTCTTTTTTTCTTTTTGATGATTAATTTTAATCACTTTCACTCTCTACACTTAAAATTGATTGAATTTTTTTCTCTTCACTCTTTGCTGTTTTCTTTGAACCACTTCCTTCCTCTTCATCACGAGTTCGCTTCGTAGTTTTTTTTAAAGAAGCTATCGATAGAAAGTTGCTTGGTACAGCTTTTCAGAATGTTTCGAAAATAAGTTAGGGAAACATCATCAAACTGCGCAACTACACGACAAACCTGCAATTTCTTTGGATGGTATTTGTCGATGAAGTCGACCAAGTCTTGATATTTTCCTAACACCTCTTTTATTTGCGCGGAACCTATTGCAAGTTCACTCATACGGATGCCACGCTCATGCTTTTCAATAATTCCTTGCTTTACTTCTAAAGAAAGCATTCCCTTATTCCTTTTCTCACCACTACCACTTGCGAAACTAAGCCTTTTGGGGCCCATGATTTTCGTAAAATACCGTAAAAGGATGAACGTAAAAAATCACGATTAAAACACAATTAATAGCAGAACGAACAGGGCACAACCACACAAAGCCAACGAGAACAGAGGACTGACCCAAGCCACGCTAATTGAGGGTCCCTCCGAGGTTGAAGTGCTGCCTTCTATTGGCGGAAATAAAAAACACATCAGGCGCTATGAGCACCGACTACGCATACGAGTATTGTTTACTTCGGGTGTCGACAAAAAAAATTCGGGTGTAGAGTAGGAACGTGTTCGAATTGTACTTCGCGTGTCGAAAAATTTGGATACAACCGGTACGACGAAAATTGCTTACTTCGTGTGTCGAAATAAAATTCGGGTGTAGAGTCAAAAATTTGCTTGAATTTTACTTCGGATGTAGATACATTCGGATGTAGAGGTTCCACTGTATATAATAATACAGTAGTATGAATTTCCAACATACTCTGTGTATCCTTTCACAGTCCATTGTTGAGACTGCTTAACAAATGTTGAGGTGAAGCATTCCTTCAACATTCTGATGTATCCTAGATCATTGGAACACCAATAATTACCCTGCAGTATTAATATTTTACTTGTGGTGGAGTTCGTGTTAGTATACACTGACTCCAGCTCTATGTACTAGAGCTATTCCACCCTATATTTTCCCTAATAAGGAAATTAAAAATATTAATATTGGGAGAGGTCAGAGCAATTGCCTGGACAGGAAACACCCATATGTGTCTTTCCTTTTTCCTTTCTAGCTTACTATTGCACCGTCTGCTTGGCCTTGATGACCGATGGTTTCGGTGATCCCCAGACGACGGAGTTGAGGGATACTGCGAGGGAAACGTTTCGAAGGTGAGTATGAGTGTTCCAGAAGAACTCTCCGGGACTTTACCTGCCAAACGATGCGATGAGAAGCCTTCTGTTCCCAAAGGCCCAATTCGACACGGTTGTGCCTCAGGCTCAGGTAAAGCCTCCCTTCATACAACTGACGATAGACTGACATCAACAAGGCTCTCGAAGGCATGGAAATCCATCAAGAACGGATGCCTGTGCTGTCAACCTCTTCGGCACCAACTTCTCAATCAGACCCGCTGTTAACCAAGGGCAAAGCGCTCATGGCACTGCTGCAGCTAATGATGGAAACAGCAAGAAAAAGCAAGAGATAAGGAGGGAAATCAGAGCAGCGCAATGCTCGGCCGCTTTCAGCGGCTCTCACAAGCGTGTCAGAGTCTCTGACCTACCCTAAAGATCCGAAACCAACCCGTGGAGGTATGTAGAGTATATGCCCATGATGAATGGGAAACTTTACATCTCTGAGAAGATGGGGCCAAACCCTTCTTAGCTCTCCAATTCTGGCCGAACATTTCAGCTTACTTAGAATGCTTCGTGAGATTGCGGGATGAACCAGCATTTCGAGAGGAGACGGAACCCAAGGAGGTGATGATCTTTGATCATGACAAGGCACAGGCTCTCTCAACGAGTAACCTGACGATAGGCGGCTATACAAATTTGAAGGTTTCTGATTTGAGCAAGGGGCACCCTATCTTTCTTGCTCCTTTCTCCTCCAGTGCTTTTACTTTTTCCGCCAAAGCTCTCAACTGCTTGCTAAAAGCAGTTGATGCGGGGAAACCATGCCCTACACTAGAGGAATGCAAACCATTGTCTCTAGCCCTGCCTACCTGCGAGAAGGACTGGAACGAGGTTCATCTAACCTTCTCAATCTCGAAATTGGATCCAGAGATAGCAGGACGACAGTTCAACGAGAACCTTCGAAAGTAGTCAAAACATCTTTTAAGAAGGGAACAGGAGACAAAAGAGAGACTAGCCGCCTCTATGTCTCTCCAGAATTGTATGGAGATGTGTGCAGGCATCTCGAGCACCCCAGATATGTACACGGTCCTAGCCAAGATGCACATGGCTACCCTGGTGAAGGACATGTACGCTTTCATAAAGGCCAGGAGGGCCTGTAGAGAGCACGTTTTCTCCAATGCAACGGTCAAACACGAGCCCAGGAAGTTGATTATTTCATGTATCTGGGTCAAGGACCTCTTTCCGAAAGAAGCCGACCAAGAGGTTGCTAAAGCCGGTACGGAGAATAGGAACCTTCTCCAAAAGTGGGGCATGTCTTTCAAGAGGAAATCATCCTCTGACGCTGGTCCCCAATCCAAGAACAGGAAGACGAAGAAGCCACGCGTACCTCATAGGCCAGCACAGCATCCTACGGTTACCATGACCACAGTGCCCCAAATGGATGCCCAGCCGCAAACCACCTTCCAAATGGTGCCCCAGCAGTTGGTAGCTCCGTCACTAGCCTTTAACCCAGGCTTTGAGAGGCACACCACTAACTTTCGCCCTAAAGGTAGAGGATCGAGAAGAGGCTCCTCAAGAAACCCCTTTAGGGGTAGAGGAGGACGTGGCCAGGGAAACAAACCCTCCGGATCATCTCAACAATGAGATGCTCCAAGTAGGAGGAAGACTCTTCCACTTCTGGGATTATTGGACCTTCGATCCCTGGGCCCACAGCCTAATCAAGAATGGACTAGGGTGGAAATGGAACAAAACTCCACCCCCTTTTCCTCAATTCTTCCAAAACTCCACCCCCTTATTGGAAGAATATACCTTAGAACTCTTAAACAAAAAGGTAATAAGGAAAACAAAGTCCATCAAATTTCAGGGAAAGCTGTTTTGTGTTCCAAAGAAAGACTCAGACAAACTCAGTCATTCTAGACTTGTCTCCACTCGACAAGTTCATCGAGAACAACAAGTTCTGGATGTTAACCCTACAACACATAAGGACCGTTACCAAAGGGGCATACACGGTCTCAATAGACCTAGCAGATGCTTATTGGCACCTACCAGTCAGCCGCTCCGTCTCCTCCTACCTAGGATTCAAACTACAGAAGACAAATTATGTCTTCACAGCCATGCCCTTTGGACTAAACATAGCCCCAAGGACATTCACAAAACTTGCGGACACGGTCGTCCAACAGCTACGCTTAGAAGGCATTCAGGTAGCAGCAAACCTGGATGACTGGCTGGTGTGGGCAGCATCCAAGACAGCTTGTCTGCAGGCAACCACGAAGGTGATCCAGTTCCTGGATCATCTGGGCTTCAAGATCAACTACAAGAAGTCTCGCCTTTCTCCAGTTCAAAAGTTTCAATGGTTAGGAACCCATTGGAACTTGCAAACACACCGCCTCTCCATTCCACCGAAGAAGAGGAGAGAGATTGCGGGTTCTGTCAAGAGACTACTGAAATCAAACAAGATTTTAAAACGCCAACAGGAAAGAGTACTGGGCTCTCTCCAGTTTGCAGCAGTAACAGACCCAGTGCTGAAAGCCCAATTGAAGGACGCGTCAGGAGTCTGAAGAAGGTACGCATCAAACGCTCGAAGAGATCAACAAAGATCGACACCGACCTTACTGCGATCGCTTCTAAGGCCGTGGTCAAAGGTCAAGAGCCTAACAAAGATAATTCCCTTACAACCACTTCAACCTTCAGTGGTCATCCACACAGATGCTTCACCGGAAGGATGGGGAGGCCATTCCCATCAAAGGAAAGTACAAGGGAACTAGTCGCACCAGTCCAAGACTTTTCACATCAACACTTTGGAAGCCATGGCAGTCTTCCTAACGTTTAAGAAACTATCCCCTCACAGATCAGCCCACATCAGGCTGGTCTTGGACAGCGAAGTAATAGTGAAATGTCTGAACCGACAAGGCTCGAGATCGCCCTACATCAATCACGCGATTCTGGCCATCTTTCGCTTGGCAAGGAAGAAAAGATGGCACTTATCAGCAGTTCACCTGCACGGGTTCTGCAATGTGATGGCGGAGGCTCTATCCAGGCGAAAACTGATAGACAGAATGGTCCTTGGACGCACTCATTCTCCTTCACCTTGGAAAAAGTCCCGGAACTGCAGATCGACCTCTCCGCAATGAGCGACAAGAAACTTCCTCGATATGTGGCCCCATACGAGGACCCTCGGACAGAAGCGACGGGCGCCATGTCCCTCAACTGGAACAGATAGAACCATACTATATCTATCTGTTCCCACCAACAAATCTCCTGCTGAAGGTCCTCAACAAGCTGAGATCCTTCAGGGGAACAGCAGCAGTAGTGGTCCCCAAATGGCCCAAGAGCAATTGGTTCCCTCTAGTGATAGAACTGAAGCTAAACCTGCTTCTTCTACCGAATCCAGTTATATTCCAACTGGTTTAGAAGTTGACTGTCTACGCTTTATCATTGTCTACGCTTTATCATTGAGAACCCAAAACCTACATCTCATGATTTTCTCGCCTTAGCAGCCAAGAAAAGGTTCGGGATCTCAAAAGACAACATCGACTTTATAGAAGAATATAAGTCAAAGTCAAACAGAACACAATATGAATCGTCTTGGAAAAAGTGGGTCTCCTTTGTCAAAGCAAACAGACCACCAGAAATCTCGATAGACATTTGCCTTTCCTTCTTCATCCACCTTCATGAACAAGGCCTGGCTTCCACCACAATAACTATGTGTAAGTCAGCTTTGACTAGACCTCTTCTTTACGCCTTCCAGGTGGACCTGTCAAACGAAATCTTCAATAAGATTCCGAAAGCATGCGCTAGACTCATACCAGCAACCCCTCCAAAGCCCATATCATGGCCCTTGCACTATGCTTTGAACTTGAACATCGAAGATATTACCCTAAAGGATCTAACACAGAAAGTGATATTCTTGTTCACAATAGCCTCAGGGGCTCGAGTTAGTGAAATAGTGGCCCTATCTAGAAACGAGGGCCATATTCAGTTCACAGAAGAGGGAGAACTGAATCTCTTTCCCGATCCTATCTTTCTCGCCAAAAACGAGCTCCCCACCAAAAAGTGGGGTCCTTGGAGAATCTGCCTCTCTATGTCCAGTAGAGTGTCTTAAGGTCTATCTTCGATGAACTTCAGACTTCAAGGAGGGACAGGTCTTCTTAGGCAAAACCTCAGGATCAAAATTATTCCTAAAACAACTGAGGGCGAAACTCACCTACATTATTCACGGAGCGGATCCTGATAGTAAACCTGCAGGTCACAAGCCGTTTTAGATACCAGGTCATGGGTGTCCTTCAATGCTAGCGATGAAGCAATTTTCCTCACAAGTTCTTGGGGAAAAATGAACGAGAAAGCGGTGCAAACAAAAGCTCCGACTTCTGACAAGGAGTAACTCCCAGAGCCAGGAAGGAGCACAACGTTTCTCTCTTCTTAAGGACACCCGCCGTAAAAAGAGCAGCCAGTTCATTTGATCCATCCCTTACAGCTTTGTCTATGCAAGACATAATCTGAACCACACTCATTATTATTAAAAAAGCAAACGCAGACTGCAAAGACCTATTCTTGGACTGCAGCCAGTTTCCTAAAAGTTTCAAGGCTTCTAGCAAGACCCAGAAAGAACCATCTTAGTTTAAGAAGATGTCGAAGTTGCCGCTCCCAGGGTAAACTTCTATGAGGCAAGAACTCTTCTAAAACATCAGGCGAGGAAAGGTGTGTAAAAGCCTCTTCCTCAGACAAGAGTCCAACAGAAGTATGGAAGTCTTGATGGCCTGTTTGGTTGGGCGATTCTGATGCTAGGCGTCGCATACGACTGCGTATCAACCTGGCGAAAAAAGAGGCCAACTTGACGTACGACGTCACATCTAACTTGACGTATAGAGTCACAAGAAAGGAGCTGAACGTCACGTCTAACTTGCTGTTCGACTTCACGTCAAACTTGCTGTTCGACTTCACGTCTAACTTTACGTATAGCGTCACAAGAAAGGAGCTGACCGTCACGTCTAACTTGCTGTTCGACTTACGTCAAACTTGCTGTTTGACTTCATGTCTAACTTGACGTATAGCATCACAAGAATGGAGCTGAACGTCACTTCTAACTTGCTGTTCGACTTCACGTCTAACTTGACGTATAGCGTCACAGGAATGGAGCTGAAAGTCACTTCTAACTTGCTGTTCGACTTAACGTCAAACTTGCTGTTCGACTTCACGTCTAACTTGACGTACAACGTAGTGTAAAGCGGTCGCGCGAAAATCTTAGCCCGCTACTACGACCGCTCGCTGGGAAGCTTGAACGTTTGCGGTAAAGCTTTCGAC
>NC_090764.1:63099247-63104247 GCF_036898095.1 Palaemon carinicauda | reverse complement strand
CTGTGTGAGGACATTAGAGACTCTACGTCTTTGTGCTAAATATTTACCTGTGGTTGTTTGAGTAAATTGTGACATGGAGGGAGTTCTCTCGGGACTTCTGTTAGCAGCTTAAGAAGGTTCGGGAACTATTCCGTGAGATGACATAGCGGAGCTGGGGGTCATTGCCAAGTTGTTGGATGATCTTGCCTTGTTCAGCACCCTTCTCATCATGCAAAAGGGGGAAAGGCATGGAAGTCAATGTTGTCCCACCGTTGTTGGAATGCATCTTGCCAGAGTCTTGGGATCAGGTACCGTGAAACAGTACAGCGGGAGCTTGTTGTTCAGCGATCCTGCAGTCTACCACCAGGGAACCCCACTAAGTCACGACTACTAGATGATTCAAAGACCACTCGGAGCCCATTATCCGAGTTGCCCAACTCAGGTTGTCTGCGAGCACATACCTCTTGCCTGGAATGAAGTGAGCCGATAAGGACACAGAGTTATCTTTTGCCCATTTTATCATCTCAATTGCTAATTGGCAAAGATGCTGAAAAAATGTACTGCCTTGCTTGTTTACATAAGCCACTACCATGATATTTTTGCTCATCAACACCACAGAGTGACTCCCCAGAAACTGATGAAACTGTTGCAGGCCTAAAAAGGCACCCCTCTCTCCGGAAGGTTTATGTGCTGGGATCTTTCGGACTTGGACCAGAGCCTGGAGGCCTATTGATGCAGCAGATGGGCACCTCACTCATCTTTTGATGCATCTGTAAAGAGCATCAATACCGGGGGAGGAGAGAGAAGATTGACTACTCGGTGGAGGTTTCTGTCACCCACCATTTCAGGTCGGTCCTCTGCTCGGGTCCCATGGGGACTAGCGAATCCGGTGAGTTCTCGTATTGAACCCAACTGGATTTCAACTGCCACTCATGGGATCGTATTCATAGCCGGCCGTTGAGTACCAAACATTCCAGGGACAATTGGTGCCCTATAAGATGTAACCACTGCTGCATCAGAAGTGTGTCTCGTTGTAAAGAAGGGATACGCTCCCTTCTTCAGATTCTGAATCTTGTCGTCAGAAGGGAAGACTCTCTGCAGGTTGGTGTCTATGATCATTCCAAGGTATACAAGTCTCTGTGATGATAGCAGGAAGAAATTCCCAGATTTAATGCAATCCCCAGATTGTGACAGAGAAAACTCGAGGAGTCTGTCTCAGTGTTGAAGAAGGTTCTCCACCGAGTCTCCTAGGAACAGCCAGTTGTCCAGGTATCTAAACAGATGAATGCTGATCCTGTGGGCCCAGGTTGACACCATGGAAAAAAAACTTGTAAAAACCTGAGGCTCTGTCAACAGGCCGAAGCACAGCACCTTAAACTGGCATTGTCAGTAGTCAAAGATGATCCTTAAATATTTTCTTGAAGATGGATGGATTGGGATCTGGAAGTATGGGTCCTTTAAGTTTAACGTGCATATGAAGTCCTTCGATCTTATTGCTTGTCTGACCACGTCTTCCGTCTCCACACCATGTTGCAAAAACTTGTTCAGGGAGGAAAGGTCAATGACGGGAATCCAGCCTCCAGACGCCTTCTTTACAAGAAAGAGTCGACAGTAAAACTGGTAACTAGTCTAGTACCTTTCGAAGAGCACCCTTCTGCAACATGGTCTGGACTTTGGCCCTGAGGTCCAGCCCCTTCATGGATCCCTTCATATAGGAGCTCTACAGAACTGGATGGTGAATCAATGGCGGGAGCGATTAAGTAAATGGGACACGATAACCTGACTAAATCACATACAGTCCAGGCTTTGGCCCCGTGCTGCAGCCATCTCTGCCACTGGCATTGCAGGCATCCCCCATTGGTGGACAAGTGGGAGGATTGCCCTCCCTAGTGGGCTCATTAACACCTCTGTTTTTCTTAATACAACTTTCTTCTAATGGAACAGCATTTTTACTCTCATTATTGAAAATGTTTCAGCTCATTTCGACCTCTACTTAATTCTCCCTTACCTCCTTTGTTGTTTATGCTTCCCTTCCGCTGGTCGGGCCGGAAAAGGCTTCTTGGATGACAACTTAGGAGTGCCTGAACTCCTGTTATTTCCCTTATGTCTGGATGGTGGAAGTTTCCCGGATGATGGAGCTGTTCCGTACGATCTTGAGGTCACTGGCCTCTGAAGGAGAGTCCTGACTCTACTCCCTCCAGCGCTCTGCTGCCCTTTCAACGTCCTCTGCGTTGAAAAGTGACAGTCCTTCCATTGTCGAGTTCCGTTAGCCTCGTCACTTCCATCCTAGGAACTTGTCTGTGAAACCTCTCTATTATTATAGCCTGTCATCTCAGGATTAAATATTCCCACAAGTTGACCACTTGGTGAGCAAGGAACTCGACGGTCTCGGTACCCGATAATAGAAAGGTCAACATAGACTTCCTGGTATGCTCTTGCGACCTGTCTTTCGTCTTGATCAAATGACCCACTAACTCAAGCCACAAAGTAGCCTACACAGCAAACATTGCAACATTCTCCAAATTTAGGGCATCATTAGCTTAAAAGGTGATGGGAAGCCCTGCAAGTTTCTGGCACAGGACACCTTTATTCAGCGATTCTATAGACGGGTCCAGAAGTAAAGCTGAAAGTGTTTCCTCCGTTACTTCATAATAACTCCTCTGCTGGATAAAGGGAGGAGCTAAGAGTTCGAAGAGTCGCTGGATCGAAGGTAGTTCAAAGCCCTGGCGATCTTGGAAAAAGCCTTCTTTCTGGCACCCTTCAACCCCAACAACCAGGGCAATGATGTGTCCAACACCGTATACTTCCCTTCTGGTGGAGCTGTTGAAGGGTAATCTAGGCCGTTAATAGCTCTCATGCAGGCTAGGAACTGCCAGAACGCAAGGTCGGTTTCCTTCTGCTAGGACTAGCTGACCTAGGAAAAGTTTTGTCCTGCTCGTAGTTGTGCTGGTCCTCATCCACTCACAGGATCCTGGGGCGAGTCGTAGTTGTCTCCTTGACATCTAGAGAAGTCCCTCGATGCTGCGGGGACCTCCTTCGCCATCTTCGTCGCTATTAAACCTGAAAGAGTCGGCACTTTCTCCTGGACTTGAGCCTTTGTCCCCAAGGAGCAGTTCTTTGGTACCGTCTTGATATCCTTTCTCTCCCTAGAGGGAGGGAACGAACTTTGCAAGCAGGAAAGATCTTGTGTTCTACCTACGTCTGGAAGGGCCAGATGAATCCTTGGGCTGAGAGGTGTGCGAAGGCTGCTCTCCCAGTGTTGATACAGTGGGCTGGCCAGGTGTGGCCACCTTGATAGGAGAAAACTGAAATGTCTTGGTCAACGAGATCTCCCTTGGGGATCTCAAAACCCTGCTTGTACAGGGGTGAAGGGTATCACCTCGAGAAGAAGTGAGCTGTCTGTCTTCAGCTCTTCTTGGACGGCATCTTCGGGGTCATTTCCAGTCGCGAGAAATCCTGCTCGACCTCTCCGAACCTGTTGGAAGCTTACGAACCTTGGAGCGAATTGGTGAAACCACTATTGGGGCTTGTCATTCTTGAGGCAGGGCCGGAATGGAATGCCTACGCCTCCGGTCAGAAAGTAGAGATGAGAACTTCACGGCACCAGAAGTCTCTAGCAGGATCCAAGAAGTGATGGTTGAAGTTGCTGGTATGTGGTGCTTACCTGTGGGAGTTTGAGCAGAGCTGGTAATTGCCAGATGAATTGCTCTCACCAATTCAGCAAAACAGAGCGTGTCCTTACTGAAGGCAGAAATAGAAGATGGAAGCTTACTGGAAGTTTCATGAGCTGGAGACCGCCTGTGAGGTGTCCGTGGTCTAATCATCTGTGGAGGAGTGAGTGCATGCTTAGCTGTCTGTATGCGCACAGTACTGGCATAACGTTTCTCTGTCTTGGTAGAGCGGGTTGGAGATCGTGAATGTTCTGCCTTCGATGATGGAGCTCTTGGCGATTAATTAACGAGATCGCGGTATCGCGTTCCTGTGTGCTACTACGTGATCACTCGCTGCTGGGAGATTGCAAGAAAAGACGTGCTTGCGGGACGGAGCGCTGCATTGCTGGACAGTTGTAAGTTGATGTGCTTTCTTGAGCAGAAATGGGATCACACGTGAGGTATAACCCCGAGCTGAAGGATGATCACGCTATCGTTAAATGAACATCACGAGCAGGAATGCAGATGAAAGTTGAAACGTATTCACTAGCTGAAACCTGCTCATGCGCTGGAACTCGTTGCCGAGTTGGAACCTGTTCACGCACTGGAACTCGTTGGCGAACTGGAACCTGTTCACGCGCTGGGAACTGGCTGCAAGATGGACCAGTCTTGCACCCTGCTGCCTAAGAGATCGCTCCAGATTGCGTTGGTCCGTCTGGAAGTTCTTCCAGTCAGTAATGAGAGATGGGGGTGGCGAGTAGCCTCTGGTCACGCAAGGCACGCTCAAGCAAAGGAGATACTACTGAGTTGCTCATTAGGAATCCCTTGGGAGTGTGACAAGAGCTCATGGGAGACTCCAAGGTGGGAACTGGCTAAGGTGAAGCAGCAGAACGATAGATGTGTAAAACTCATGGGGGAGGGGAGCAACAGCTTCTTCACAATCTGATGCACCATGCTGTGAGGAGTAAGAGAAAGGCATGGCAGAAATAAGACGCCTTCTCTAGTCCCGCGTTGCAGAGACCACTCCGGGAACGACCTAACCCGTGTACAGGAAATGTGTCACTCACGAGCGACAGAAACAAACCTCGGACTTAACCCCCGTTCCACCGGCTGACCAAACTCAGAACAAGGAGTGCCATCGTCGGCGCACGGAACTGAAATGCTGGCAGGCGATCTACTCGAAGAAGCCGGTGACAGTACAGTAGGGTCCCGAATTATGCGAGAATTTGGTCGATTAATGACCTCGTGTAAATGGAAAATCGCGAATTTCGAAACACACAACTAACAGAAATAATTCCATTGCGGCCATGGCAACCAGCAATTTGCCTATTCAAATGTGTTTACTACCCATTTCCAATACTTTCTTTGTAC
>NC_090764.1:62979247-63096747 GCF_036898095.1 Palaemon carinicauda | reverse complement strand
TAATTCGGGACCCTACTGTACTAGGTAGACTGGGATGGGCATGGATGCTAGAGACTCCTCTAGTATAAAACCTTTGGAGCCCGTAGGAGGAGGATCAAGGTCAACCTCTGAGGATTGATTGATGTAAAGTTTTCTGGTATCCTGACATCTAAGGTCATTGATGCCGATATCATTTATTTTACATAAAAATTAATAGAATATTCAATTAAAACCATGAAAGTTGAATGTCATTATAACTTAAATAGTTTTCAGATGACCTGCTTTTGAAATAAATCTAAAAATGCCGCTTGCATAGTAAGACATCATATCCAAGAATCTTTGCAAGGATGAACCTGCCATCCTCACCTTGAGCCTCAAACATATCTACTTCTCAAGTTATTATAATTAGGGCATTCGGTCAACAAATGCCTCACAGTTAGAGGTACGAAACAGTCGTCGCAATACAGTTGGTACTGGCCCTTCTGCAGAAACTCGTGTGTCAATCAAGTGTGACCAATACGAAGACGACAAAGAGTCATCTCCCATATTCGGGGCAACATGTTATACCTCCAAGAATCCCAGTGCTGTTGCCATTTATTACAAAATTATTTCTTGATGTTAGGTAGGAAATCATTACAGGGAATAGGATACCTCCTTGGTAGCAACTCGGATGCCGCATTCTTCGCCAGTAAATCTGCCTTCTCATTCCCAGACACACCTACATGTGCTGGAATCCAACAAAATCGAACCATTATACTTCTTCGTCCAATAATAAAAAGCCATTCTAAAATCTTTAATACTAGAGGGTTACTAGACTATAACTTCTAAAGCTTGAAGAACACTCCTTGCATCACTAAAAATGGTAAAATTACCCTCCTTTTCCAAAGCTATTTTCTCAACAGCGGTTAGTATGCCATACAGTTCGGCAGTAAATATTGAAGCTGTTAGAGGAAGTGCACCTCTACAATTAAAACCATTACTAAGTACTCCAAATCCAATGGCAGCAACAGATTTGGAGCCATCAGTATATATAAAAGTCGATCCCCTATGTTCTGCAACATGTTCCATAAAAAGAAACCTGGCTTCTAAGTCTGTCATATTCTTCTGAACTCTAATAAAGTATTTACAAAATGATACCTCTGATAATTTCCATGGAGGCGTTGATGATACCTTAAATGGAAGCACATCAATTCAAATTATATCCAGACTGTTTAATAATTGTTTCACCCGAAAGCCATAAGGTTAAGGAGATTTTGGGTGCAACTTACAATGCTTGCAGTCTAAAAGGCTAAAGAATTAGGGAGTCTTTGCAATCTAAACCAATACCGAATAATAGAAGATATTCGGTAAAGATCTAGAGGTAACTCTACAGCTTCAACAAGGAGACTTGGGACAATCTAATATCAATATGACAAACTTATAAGAGTTTGTATTTTTCCTAACATACAAACCCGAATTCTTTATTATAAGAGATATTCTAGGGCACGGTGGAAAATACGGCAGAAAACCTTAACAAGGTCGTTAACGACCGGGCCGGTAGGTATCCACCTGTTAGGGGTGGGGAACTGCCGGTCGGTAGCTACTGAACACCTTCAATCGGATTCTAGCTAGGACTATTTTTAGGAGGCAGTGACGGAGAGAAGATTTGTGTAAAGAATTCGGGTTTGTATGTTAAGAAAAATCCAAACTCTGTTATGAGTTTGTCATTTGTTTCTACACTAAATACAAACCCTCATTCTTTCCTATAGGAGACTTAGTCTTGAGGTCAGGGTGGTCGAGGAGTTCCCTATTCCTAGGGAAGATAGTCCTCAGACTAGACTCTTTTGATGAAAAAATCTCCCATTAAACTTTCCTTTGTAGATCCCCATAATCTTAGCACGACTGAAAGTTTGTAATTACGTGGAAACAAATGTTTTAGGATGAAGAGGGTCGGGAACATTCAACTCGGACCCTTTCATACTTAGGATTCCCCCGACCTTGAAAAGGGGAACCCTCGTGACTACGAGTATTAACTTATACCCTGTGAGAGGAGTCAGATGAGTTTCATACCTTATTTCCATTGACGAGTCCAGCTGAAACTGGTTACAGACTAGGATACCCAGATGGGAGGAAGAAGGAAGCGCAGAAGATAGATGGATGTCCTTCTAAAAACCTAGTGTAACACAGAATCCTCAACCATGGCTACTGTCCCCTGAAAGCGCGTAAGGTAGCTACAGTACCTGTTGACCTGCCACAATAGGCCCTACAGAAAAGGTGTTTAGAGACCTATGTGTCACATCGGTTAAATAGTGAGTGGTGAATGTAGATTGGCGTTTCCAGACTCCAGCTCTTAAGACTTGGGAGACTGAAAAATTTTTCTTAAACACCAGTGAGGCAGCCACTCCCCTGACTAGATGGGCTTTGGGTTGAGCTGCCTCTGGGTCTCTGTGAATGGTTCTCGCAATAACTTTCTTGAGCCAGAAAGAGATGGTGTCGCGCGAGATTCTCTTCTTTACCTTGTTGGTACTGAGGAAGAGATGACGGAGGCGTGGTCTGAAAGGGCTGGGGCGCTTCAGGTATTTCCTTAGCACCCTGACTGGACACAGTAGCAATCGGTCAGTATCCTGTATTACCTTATTGAGGCTGGAAAATTGAAATTCTCTAAACCTCTCATCGGCTGATGAAGGATTCTGAGTTTTGGCCACAAAGCCTGGCACGAAGTTGAGCGAGACTTCCCCCATCCTCTAGAATGGGTGGCTTCGTAGGATAGACCATGTAGTTCACCGACCCTTTTTGCCGAGGCCAGAGCTACTAGGAAGATGGTCTTAAGGGTTAGGAAGTAGTCAGAGGTCCTATTTATGGGCTCATAGGGTGGACCCTTCAAAGAACGTAAGACCAGGGACACGTCCCAAGGTGGTGGTCTAATCTCAACTGGGGGACAAGATCTCTCAAAACCTCGAATCAACAAGGTGATATCTTCCGAGGTGGAAAGGTCAACCCCTTTCAGTCTACAGAGGCTTAAGGCTGAACGATAGCCTTTAATTGCCGAGACTGAGAGGAGTTTTTCCTCCCTGAGGTACACAAGGAAGTCTGCCACTAATGGAAGAGAGAGATCGAGTGGAGACACGCCTCGCCCTCTACACCAAGCTGCAAACACTCTCCATCTTGCTTGGTAGAGGTTTGTGGAAGATTGGCGCAGGTGCCTGGAAATGTGCTCAGCCACCTTCCCTGAAAAGCCTCTGCTTCTGAGGAGTGACTGGACGCGTGAAGCTTCAGGAAGGGGATTCTCCAGTGGGGGACACCACTGTGTGGCTGCGTCAGCAGAAGGGGTTCTGGAGGCAGAAACCTTGGAACCTGAACCAGCAGGGAAAGAAGGTCTGCGTACCATTCTCTGCTTGGCCATGCCGGAGCTATTAGGGTTAGCTTGCAGTTCCGAGAGGTCCTGAGTTTGTCGATCACCCTTCTGAGCAGGCAAAAGCGTGGATAGGCATATGCATCCAGGTTGTCCTAAGAATGTTGAAGGGCGTCCTGGATCGCTGCCTGCTGGTCTGGAATTGGGGACCCGTAGCGGGGAAGTTTCGCATTCAGAGAAGTGGCGAACAAGTCTATTGTGGGGAAACCCCACAAAGCTATTATTGTCTTCACTACTTGAGGATCCAAAGACCATTCGTCACTCAACACTTGGTGATGCCTGCTCAGTTGATCCACCACGATGTTTCTCCGGCCCGGAATAAACCTGGCTGTGAGAGAAACGTTGTGACCTTCCGCCCATTGGCAAATCTGGACCGCTAGTAGACAGAGGTATCTTGCCAGAGTACCCCTTTGTTTGTTGATGTACGAGACGGATGTGGAGTTGACGCTCATCAGCACCACCTCTCTTCCTTGTAGATCTTTTACAAAGTATTTTAGGCCTTTCCAGGCAGCTAATAATTCCAGGTGAATTTTATGGAGAGTTTGTTCTATCGGAGACCATACTCCTGATGCTAATTTCGGGCCTAGGTGGGAACCCCAGCCCCGTAGTGATGCGTCCGAAAAGTTTTAACTTCGGACTGGGGCTTTGGAGGGGAATGCACTTTTGGGTATTCTCTCTGGTTGACCACCAATGAAGATCTTGTATCACCAGAGCTGGAACCTCCACTGACAAGAATGGGGAATTGATCTTTAGAGACCTATGGGTCTTCAGATGCCACTGGAGACTTCTTATTCTTGATCCTCCGCCTGGAACTAGTTTTTCCAGAGAGGAAAGATGGCCCAGAATTCTCAACCACGACTTGGCTGTAGGAGGCAGTGGAGACAAGAGTTGGGCGATGGATTGTTCCAGTCTCCGAAGTCTGTCTTCCGAAGGGAACACCCTCTCTATCTGTGTGTTGATGGACATACCCTGATAGTTTAAGACTTGGGTTGGAATTAAGCAAGATTTCTCTGCATTTACAAGGATCCCCAGGTCCTTGCAAAGGTCTAGAAGTCTTCTCAGGTGATCCAGAGCTAGCTCCCTGGACGAGGCCAGGAGTAGCTAATCGTCTAGGTACCTTAGCAGACGTATCCCGTGCTTGTGAGCCCACGAGGAAACGAGTTCGAAAACCCTCGTAAAGACCTGTGGGGCGGTCGAGAGGCCGAAGCATAGGACTTTGAACTCGAAGATTCGACCCTGAACCAGAAAGTGCAGGAATTTCCGATATGCGCGATTGATCGGCACTTGGAAATATGCGTCTTTTAAGTCCACAGATGCCATAAAGTCTCCTGGACGCACCGCTTGGGTCACGGAGGCTACTGTCTCCATTTTGAATGGAGTTTGCTTCACAAACTGATTCAAGGTAGAGAGATCGATTACTGGTCTCCAACCTCCCGAGGCTTTTTCTACCAGAAAGAGGCAACTGAAAAACCCCGGGAGGTGTTGGAGACCTCTTGTAGGGCGCCTTTTAGAAGCATGCTCTGGATCTCCCGAGCTAGGGCTTGTTGTTTCCCGGGATCCCAAGGGACCTGAGAGGACGAGATCGGGGGAAGAATTAGAGGAGGAGGAGGAGAGCCTATGAAGGGGGATGCGGTACCCCCAACGAAGCACCCTGATGGTCCATTGCATGACCCACATAGCCTTCCACCTCCCCCTACACAGTGTGAGGGGGAGCCGTGACCCTATTTCTGTCTAGGGTTCCTCCCTCTGCCTTTAGCCTTGGGAGGAGCAGACTTTCCTCTGCCCATAGGTTTGGCTATAAAAGAGGGGCGGCTGAGGCTCTTGGCCTGGAGTGGAGTTGCGGTTGTGGTTTTGGGTTGTGGAGTTGGCTGCTGTTGCATTGTGCATAGGGAGGCAGTCTTTTGCATCGTGGTGTCCTGCGTCTCTTTCTTCCAAGTATCTAAGGCAGAGGAAACTGCCTGTTTAGAAAAGAGGAGAGGTTGCAGAAGGTTCGAGTTTCTCAAATCTGACTTCTCGGCCTTACCGATGCTCCTATGAAGTCTGGAAACTACTGATTCCCTCCTTTCGAGGATCTAATTGCCCCACATGGTTGCAGTTGTAGCAGTTAGGAAGTCCATTGTCTAAACCCCATCAGCTAGGACTTCCTGCAGGGACTGCATGGAGTTTTGGTTCGATAGGTCTTCGTGACTCGCTAGGTAGCCGACTGTGCCTGACCACGTGTCAAACCAAGATAATGCCTGAAGAAGGGACATTGACGCTGCTTCCATTGCCGAGGCTTCTGTGACAGTGGAGACTGGGAGATAAGAGAGTCTCTCCGAAGAGCAGCCAGGTGTGAGCCTTGCTGTGAGGGGATCCAGGGTCAGAGGAGAAGGGTTGGCATCTCTGACCTTGTAAAAGCGCCTTTGCCTCGAAAACAGGAATTGTATAAGTTTATGGAATCCTTGAGACTTCAAGGAACCCGTTTTCCCTGAGACCGCCTGCGAGATCTTCCTCAGACGGCCTGCAGTGTGAATAGACCAGGGAAGTTCGATTCTGTACTTAGGTTTTGGTGGAGGACGACATAGTCTGTCAAAAGCTGGAGCGTCGGTATGTCGAGGCAACAGATATAGATCACCGAGGCCAGTTCTTAGAGCCCTCAGATAGGAAGACTCTAAGTCCTTTGATGGTTGCTCTTCCTAGGAAACTTCCGGTTGCGATAATTCCTCGCGAGGAAGGGCGATAGAAGTCTGAGTGTCTGGAGGTAACGGCGAAGTAGGGTACTCCATTGCCGTTGTTCCAAGGGAAGGCTGAACGCTGGCTAATGGCGCCGCGCATGCCTGATCTTGCCTGGAAGTTGATGGTCTAGGCGTAGGTGACCGAATTATTGGTACACTCTTAGTAAGAGGTTGCATTGATCGGCGGTCTGGCCTTTTCCCTCTGTTTCCAACCGAGGAGAAGAAGGGTTGAACCCCTGCGTCTTCTTCCGAGGTTCTCGTGAGGCTCGTATTCCGTAACTCGTTAGGGAGCACAAGAACCGGAGCTGTCCTGTCTGAAACACGAGGGCGAGGTGAATGACCCCGCACGGATATGCCCAGAGACTTGCGCGATCGGGAGGTTGAATGACGGGAGAGCTCTCTCTCTGTTGATACGTAGCGACGGTGAGAAGTGCTCTTTCTCCCTTTCCTAGAGCGATCTGAGCTCCTCAAGCTAATATGTGAAGGAGAGGGATTGTGCTCAGACTGCGCTTTTCCCTTGTCCGCTCTCTGGGCGCGATTAGATGAAAAATCGTGGGGAGAGCTTCTCCAACGGGAGCGCCTATTACGCTTAGAACTCTCTTGTGACGAAAAGCGAAAACGTATTGTAGCGCTCTTTTTCTTGAAGCGCCTAGATGATCCCTCGCGAGAGGAAGTCGATCGCGAGGCAGAACGATGACGCGAGGCAGAACGATGACGCGAGGGTGCGCTCTTCTTATGTTTGTGACGAGAGCGCTTACAGTCTCTCGGCGAGACATTTCGTGAAGAGATAGAAGGCGAGGAAGAGCGAGACCGATGACGTCTCTTCCTATGTCGCCTGTCTCTCCAACGAGAAGGTCTGGGCGAAGGAGAGCGAGCTCTCCTTTTCTTCTTCTCTATCTCCCTCCTAGCCTCCGAGGAAGGTGAAGACGATGAGGAGGAGGAGGGGGAGAGGGAGGTATTGCGATGTTTGCACTTGCGACGTTGTAGTTTCGTAGAAGAGCAAGCGAGGAGCGAAGTAGGCGCCGCTGGAGCTGAAGTTACTATATCTGCTGAAAGTTCTGCGGCCGCCGACTGAGTTGACGGGAGGTAGGCGAGGTCCAAAACGCCCGAGGGTTCCAAAACAGAAGGGACCTGAGGTAAAACTGTGCCCGCGAGGAACTGGTTCCACAATTCCTCCTAAGGAGAACCAGGAAGTCCAAGGACAGGCTATACCGCTCGTACGTGATCTGGAATGGAAGTGGTAATAGAGTCATTCCCGATGGTGGAAAAATTTGTCCCACTGGGAGGGGCAACATGATCCGTCTGACCAAGGGGAATGGGGGTTAAGTCAATGGTGCCGCTCTTCCTTGACTTCCCCTCGGAGGATGGAGGCAAGGAAGAGTCTGAAGGGAGAGATCGAGAGGACGAAGAAAAGGCCCGAGACTCCTTACCTTTCAATGGCGAACCTGGAGGTAACGAATACTTTTAGGATTTCTTCTTCTCTCTTTTCACGAACTTTTCCCACTGAGAGGGCGACCATTCTCTACATACTTGGCAGCGGGAGCCTTCAGAACACCTATGACCTCTGCACGAAGGGCATAGGGAATGACGATCCACCTCCGGTGGTGACATGAAAGTGCCACAAGATTTTGGGGGAACCCCCGGGACACTTCCTCATAATAGAGGACAACACATCTAATAAAAAAAAAGTCAATCAAAAACACAATAAAGAAAGGCTAGTCTGCCAGTCAAACAAAAGTAG
The DNA here is from genome assembly GCF_036898095.1 of Palaemon carinicauda. Lineage (NCBI taxonomy): Eukaryota > Metazoa > Arthropoda > Malacostraca > Decapoda > Palaemonidae > Palaemon > Palaemon carinicauda. The sequence goes on along the minus strand of NC_090764.1, from coordinate 63,088,922 downwards.
GAGCAGCGGTGTTACCACTGCGACGGCTGGAATTTGATTGAAGGTGTTCAGTAGTTACCGACCAGCAGTCCCCCACTCTAACAGGTGGATAACTACCAACCCAGTCGTTAACAAACTTGCTAAGGTTCTCTGCCGTATTTTCCAGCTCGCGCTAGAATATCTCCTATAGCAAAGAATAAGGTTTTGTATCTAGTGTAGGAACAAATGATGTATTAAATCCAACATCTTTAACCGGCTTGGGGTGACTGAGGAGTATATTTCACATCCATAACTAATTTGGATAAAATCAAGGCTCTGTATAATTCTAAAATAGTATTGCGGTCTGCCCCCCTTGATGTATGGGACAATACTTTTAAAATATTCAGAGCCTCAAGACATTTAGCTTTTAATGCTTTCAAGTGAGAAACCCATGTAAGCCTACAATCAAATATCAAACCTAAAAATTTAGTTTCACTTACACATGGGATCCGTTAACCTTTAATGTATATATCCAGGGTCTGTATGTAACGCCCGGATACGACAGAAATGGACAATAGTAGTTTTACTTGTCAAGAACTTAAATCCATTCATATCGGCCCACTGGATAATTTTGTCAATAGAGTTATATTTTTCTCTCAACCATTTCCATTCTAGCTCCAGCAAATGATATTGAGAGAACATACACAAATAATGTTGCAAGAACATCCCGGGGAATGACTGAGGATATCCTTTAATTGCTAGTGCAAACAGGGTTACACTCAGCACACTACCCTGAGGAACTCCTTCCTGACATTTACACTACGATAGTTTCCCCCACTTTCACTTGAAAAATGATATTTTAATTATAAAATAAATTTTTGAATATACTTACCCGGTGAATATATAATAGCTGCAACTCTGCGGCTCGACAGAAAACACACTCAAAAAACTCGCGAGCGATCGCTATGAAGGTTGCGGGTGTGCCCACCAGCGCCAACTGTCGGCCAGATACCACTCTTGTATGTAAACAAAACCTTCAATTCTTCTCGTCCCGCTGTGTCTCTATTGGGGAGGAAGGGAGGGTCATTTAATTTATATATTCACCGGGTAAGTATATTCAAAAATTTATTTTATAATTAAAATATCATTTTTAAATATTTAACTTAGCCGGTGAATATATAATAGCTGATTCACACCCAAGGAGGTGGGTAGAGACCAGAGTTAATTATGTTTACAGCGTATAAGCTAAGAGTTTTTTCATTTTGACAGTTATCAATATAACAAAACCAAAATAAATAGGTACCTGGTAAGGAAGTTGACTTATACGATTACTCTGCCTTGTAAGTCTGTCTTCCTCACGGAGCCCAGCGATCCTCTTAGGATGCTGACAGACTCCCAGGAGCTGAAGTATCAAGGGCTGCAACCCATACAACAGGACCTCATCAAACCCCTAATCTGGGCGCTCTCAAGAAATGACTTTGACCACCCGCCAAATCAACCAGGATGCGAAAGGCTTCTTAGCTTTCCGAACAACCCATAAAACAATATTAAAAACATTTCAAGAGACAGATTAAAAGGATATTGGAATTAGGGAAGTGTAGTGGTAGAACCCTCACCCACTACTGCACTCACTGCAACGAATGGACCCAGTGTGTAGCAGTCCTCGTAAAGAGTCTGGACATCTTTTAAGTAAAATGACGCGAACACTGACTTGTTTCTCCAAAGAGTCGCGTCCATAATACTTTGCAGAGATTTATTTTGCTTGAAGGCCACGGAGGTTGCTATATCTCTAACTTCGTGCGTCTTAACCTTAAGCAAACATCGGTCTTTCTCATTCAAGTGAGAATGAGCTTCTCGTATTAAAAAAATCTGATAAAATATGACAAAGAATTCTTTGACATAGGCAATGAAGGTTTCTTAACTGAGCACCATAATGCCTCAGATTTCCCTCGTAATGACTTAGTACGAGCTAAATCGAACTTAAGAGCTCTAACAGGACACAATACTCTTTCCAGTTCGTTGCCTACGATCTCTGATAAGCAAGGAATATCAAAAGATTTAGGCCAAGGACGAGAAGGCAGTTCATTTTTGGCCAGGAAACCAAGTTGAAGTGAACAAGTGGCTTTTTTCTGTAGAAAAGCCGATGTTCTTACTGAAGGCATGAAGTTCACTGACCCTTTTAGCCGAAGCCAAGCACACTAGGAAAAGTGTCTTGAGGGTGAGATCCTTCAGGGAGGCTGAATGTAATGGCTCAAACCTGTCTGACATGAGGAACCTTAGGACCACGTCTAAGTTCCATCCAGGAGTTGCCAAACGACGTTCCTTAGAGGTCTCGAAAGACTTAAGGAGATCTTGGAGATCTTTATTGTTGGAAAGATCTAAGCCTCTATGTCGAAAGACCGAAGCCAACATGCTCCTGTAGCCCTTAATCGTGGGAGCTGAAAGGGAGCGAACCTTTCTCAGATGTAAAAGAAAATCTGCGATTTGGGCTACAGAGGTACTGGACGAGGATACAGATGCTGACTTGCACCAGTCTCGAAAGACTTCCCACTTCGACTGGTATACTCTAATGGTAGAAGCTCTCCTAGCTCTTGCAATCGCACTGACTGCCTCCTTCGAAAAGCCTCTAGCTCTTGAGAGTCTTTCGATAGTCTGAAGGAAGTCAGACGAAGAGCGGGGAGGCTTTGATGGACATTCTTTACGTGGGGCTGACGTAACAGATCTACCCTTAGAGGAAGACTTCTTGGAAAGTCTACCAGCCATTGAAGTACCTCGGTGAACCACTCTCTCGCGGGCCAGAGGGTAGCAACCAACGTCAACCTTGTCCCTCCGTGAGAGGCGAACTTCTGCAGTACCTTGTTGACTATCTTGAATGGTGGGAATGCATATAAGTCCATAAAAGACCAATCCAGTAGAAACGCGTCTATGTAGATTGCTTCTGTATCTAGGACTGGAGAGCAAAAGATTGGTAACCTTTTGGTCAACGAGGAGGCAAAGAGGTCTATGGTGGGTTGACCCCAAGTAGCCCAAAGACTCTTGCCCACGTCCTTGTGGAGGGTCCATTCCGTGGGTATCACCTGACCCCTCCGACTGAGACAGTCTGCCAAGACGTTCAAGTCCCCCTGGATGAATCTCGTCAACAGGGAGATGCCTCGAATTCTTGACCATAAGAGAAGGTCCCTTGCGATCTCGAGCAGCGTGAAGGAGTGTGTGCCTCCTTGCTTGGAGATGTACGCCAAAGTTGTGGTGTTGTCTGAGTTGACCTCTACCACTTAGTTTCGAAGACGCTTTCTAATATCATCAAGGCCAAGTGGACAGCTAATAGCTCCTTGCCGTTGATGTGCATGCTCTTCTGACTTGAGGTCCACAGACCCGAGCATTCCCGACCGTCCAGGGTCGCACCCCAACCCAAACCCGACGTGTCTGAGGACAACACGTGGTTTGGGTTCTTGACTGCTAGGGATAGTCCCTCTCTCAGACTGATATTGCTGTCCCACCATTTCAGGCATGCCTTTATTGGTTCGGAGACTGGGAATGATACCGTCTCTAATGTCTTGTCCTAGTTCCAGCGAGAGGCTAGATGGAACCGGAGAGGCAGAAGGGGTAGTCTCCCTAGTGAGACAAACTGCTCCAGGGATGAGAGAGTCCCTACGAGACTGTTCCAACTCCTGACTGAATAAACGTTTTCTTTTCAGCATTAGTTGGACTTCGAGCAGGGCTTGACTGCGAATCTCCATCCCCAAATATAGAATAATCTGGGATGGGATCAGTTGGGACTTTTAGGTTGACCACAAGTCCCAACTCCCTGGCCAGACTCAACGTCCAATGTAGATCCTGCAGACAGCGAAGGCTGGACGATGCTCTGAGAAGCCAGTCGTCCAAGTACAGGGAGGCTCGGATCCCCGATAGATGGAGGGATTTTGTCACATTCCTCATGAGCCTCGTAAACACGAGAGGCGCAGGACTGAGGCCAAAGCACAGGGTTCGAAACTGGTACCCCACATTCCTGTAAACAAACCTCAGAAACGGTTGGGAATCCGGGTGTATAGGAATGTGGAAGTATGCCTCCTGAAGGTCGAGAGAGACCATCCAGTCGCCTTCCATAAATGCTGTCAAGACAGCCTGGTAGACTTCATCGTGAAGTTTGTCTTGACAATGAACACATTGAGCGCACTTGCCTCTTACGTACTCCTGCAGTGAACATGGCTGCCAAATCATGGAGCCATCCCTGAGGGACTTGTTCCTGCAGAGAACGTGGCTGTCAGATCATTGAAGCCATCCCTGAAAGCCTTGTTTATGCATGACATAATTGTACAGCAAAACTTCAAAGGCTCGAAAACAGCTGTGAAGTTGACCTGTAAAATCTTGGAGCGTCTCATGGCCAGGCGCCAGGGAGAGTCTATGAGGTTTGAGAAGTCTATCTGGGCAGAGGCAGGAACTCCCAAGCCGAGAACTTCTCTCGTGTCATATCAGACTCTCGCTCTATAAGCCAGTTTAAAAGAAGGGAAAGCAAAGGCTGTATCCCCCAAACTCCTCCTGGTGATAAACCAGTCGCCTAGCAAACGTAAAGCTCTCTAGGAGAGCGAGAGAGCACTAGCTTATAAAACAACGGCTTCGAAGTAGCTAGGCCTAGTGTAAGCTCTGACGTTTAGGCGAACGAGGAGCAGCAGTTACAAAAAGATCCGGACAAAGATCCTTAAAAATCAGCATGATTTATTTAAAGTCCATAGAGGGCTAAGCAGCTTTAGGCTCCTCTCCGTCTGACAGAGTCCTCAAGGGAATATCAGTAGGAGGGGGAACAGCAACTTCCTCATCTGAAGGAACCTTGTCCGATAATAGCTGAGTCTCAAGCAAGGGAGAGACCTACCGTGGTGGCAATGCTTTACAAGCAGAGTCCACACGCACTGGTGCATTAGTGGCGGACCAGGACGCAACGTCATGTAACTGCTTAACAGTCTGTGAACTGTCAACAACAACAGGTGCGAGAGACCAGGACGCAACGTCATGTAACTGCTTGACAGTCTGTGAACTGTCAACAATCAACAGGTGCGTGAGGACGCACAGCGTCCACTCGAGACTGCTTTGACCGCCTAGACTGAGCAGTCAAAACAACTCTAGAATGCGGAGGTTGACGCTCAGCGTCAAAACAAGTCAACTCCGATTGTTAGCGAACGTCCTGAACGTCAACAGGAGCATCAGCAAGTGGCCTAACGTCCAAATGTGGCTGAAAATCCACACGAGACCGCATCGAGTGTGGTTCTAAACAACCTGACTGACGTGACTTAGCTACGCCAACGTCAACAGGACGCACAAAGGAACGTTAGGGTGGCTGAAAAGCTAGGATCTCGATGAGAGAAACGGCTAGGCTCAACGGACTTATCGGCAGAATAGTCTTCCATAAGGGAGGCAAGCTTATTCTGCATGTCTTGCCGTACAACCCATTTAGGATCAACGGGAATGGTAGCGGTAAGAGACGAGGGTAACGTCTGTGACCGCAAAACCTTGCCTACAAAAGAACTCTCGGAGTCTGTGTTACGCTTTTGTTAGGCGGCGAGCAGTCTTCCGATGACTGCCTAGGGTCAGAGCTGTCCTAATGGTTAAAACCAGGACGCTGGACCTGTCCTGAAAGGACTGACTTTCGCTTAAAGGGCCTCGAAACCTTGTTTCACGGTTTCTTATGAGAAAAGCCTTCGGATGACGAGGAGAAAATCGTCTCTCTCGCCTTATGGTAGGGGTGATCTTGGTAAGATACACCCGATACCATAGAGGGAACGTCTGTTCGCTGATCAAGGCCTCTCGAACCCATAAGTCGTACGACATTACTTCTCCCCTGGGCTTGGGAGCTTGCAAGAGGTCCCGGACTAGGCGAACGACAGGCACGAACAGACGAACCCTCGGTCGCAACACTGATAACACTTTGCGCAATATCACTTTATCACTACGATTTTCTGTTTTGCACTTATTTCACTGAAATCGAATCTTTTAACAATTCACATCAGGTATGAATAAAACTGATTTCTACCTGAAGCACGCAATTCTACCCTCATCAAAAGGTTGTAATTGCGAAATCAGTCGTATAATGCAAGCACATTAATACCAGCAAAAAACAGTAAACATATTTTAAGATAAAAAATTCAGTGGCTGGGGAAGAGACTAAACACTAGTTCATTCAAAACTACGTTTTCAATCTCTCACCGTACATTGCCTTGGGACGAGAATAAAAAACTAAAAACGTTTAATCCTTTCTCCCCGTACAGAGACTAGGGACGAGAGTAACTCGAGAACAACGTTACCCGCTTGGGACGAGATAAAGAACGGAACGTTTTCTCTCCTCTCTCTCCCTCCGTCTCTATCTCTCTCTCTCTCTCTCTCTCTCTCTCTTGATTTCGCACCTAAGAGAAGAGCCCACTTACGTTTCGTCAAAAAAACAGGTTGATTGACCAAAGGAAAAAACTGAAAGGTTTTTCAATTAAAAAGTTCCTTTAAAATAGAATTTAAAACATTTAAGCTTTGAAAGAAGAATGAACAAAACGTCAGAATCGATTTACTCTTTCTGCAAAGTGAAACCGTGATACTCTCTCTCTCTATCGTAACGATAGAGCGCAAACTGCGTAGCATAAATAAACTAAACGTTAGTTCATCTTTGAAACAGTACGAAGACTATTCAAAGAAAATCTTTCATAAAATATCTATTAAAAAATATTAATTTAATAAGTTTTAAATCATTAGCTCTTTAAAAGCTATTTACGATTGAAAGGGCTCAACGTTGTTTAACTTCGGTTTCCAAATTAGGACCGCCTACTCTCAGGAAAGGTCGCATATAAACAAATCATTAAAATTTATTTTGATGTTTATTATAAATGGAAAGCTAATCGAAGAGGCCTAATAAAGGCGGTTGAGATATAAAATATATAGAGGAAAATCTATAATTAATTTATAACGTGATAAGATAATTGCTAAAAGCCTAAACACACTTCCGTCTAAGGGAAGGGTCGGCCATTTAAAAGTCAAAGAAAGTCCATACTCTCTTTGTCATCAAAAATTAAATCTATCCAAAAACGAGTTCAAGATTTAAGATGAAGATAAAACACCTGCACTGCGAAAGCTCAAACCAAAATGAAGTACTTCACCAAATATGTTGAGAAAACTCCAGGTTCTACAGCGAGTATTGATACGTCTTGTCGTCAACGTCGACAGAGAAGAATTGAAGGTTTTGTTTACATACAAGAGTGGTATCTGGCCGACAGTTGGCGCTGGTGGGCACACCCGCAACCTTCATAGCGATCGCTCGCGAGTTTTTTGAGTGTGTTTTCTGTCGAGCCGCAGAGTTGCAGCTATTATATATTCACCGGCTAAGTTAAATATTTAAAAACTATATGTGAAAGAAATGAATGAATAAATAGTGGTAGCTCTCCTTTCAATCCGAATTCATGAATTGTTTTAAGTATACCATATCTCCATGTGGTATCATATGCCTTTTCAAGGTAAAAAAAAGACGGTCGCATGGTGCTGTTTGGAAGCAAAGGCTTCACAAATAGAGGACTCAAGTTGTGTCAACACATCAGTTGTTGAGTACATTTTTCTCAATCCACATTGAATCGGTGATAAAATACCTTTCTTTTCAAGGTACCATATCAGCCTTGCATTGACCATCTTCTCGATGATTTTACATAAACAAGATGTCAATGCAATTGGCCTGTAATTTTCTGCTAAAAACTTGTCCTTACCAGGTTTTGAAAAGGCTAAAATAATGGCTAGTTAAACACTTGGATAACTATGATCATGCCATATTCTATTAATAATGCTTAAAATATGGTATCCTATAGCTAATATATTCACGAGGACAAGAGGTGTTAGCATTCAGCTTACTCTCCTGTAGACATATGATTATGGGGGAATGCTCATGAAGTAAGAGCTTAAGTTCTTCATATTTGGCCCTTAAACCTTGACAATTCCATTGCAAAATGGAGGAAAAAACTATGCTTTTTTTTTTGGAAGAACTTTTGGATGAACCAATGCTTTTTTTTTGGAAGAACTTTTGGATGAAGTCTTCCCAATAGCAATTTTTGATTTAACACTATTTCCCGGTGGTTTTATTAGAGAGGGCCTTGATAAATTGGGTTTTGTATTTGTGACTTTCTCTGTTCTTTTTATCTAATTGTTGAGGGGGATGGTGGACCTCAACTTGAATTCCAGATTTATTTAAATTGTCTTCTGGTTCATCAGAAACATCAACAGACAAAACATCATATTTATTTGATGTCATAACTTTAAATATTTCTTATGGAAGGGGGTGAGAGAGATGGAAGTCTTTCTCTTATTCGATTGATTAATAGGTTGTGAGCTGCCAGGTTTTTGTACCTTCCCCACAACAGGTGCACCTGATAACTTGGATTCAAGTGGAATCTCCATTAAATCAGGCAAGGACATGGCCTGGGAGAGGTTATTACTATCCTTTGTAATGGGGGACAAAGGTTTGATAGTGGTGAGCAATGTCTTTTTGTTGATACTCAATGATAAATCTTTAGGAGGAGATGTTCTTGTCTTATTATGCAGCACTTTATCAATAGCTAGTGAATTCCTTTTTTGAGAACTACCTATAGTAGTAGGTGGGTGAGATGATTCCCGATGAACTTTTTCTCCTGTTTTTAATATTTTTGCAAAGGTAGTAGATTTATTTAATAATCTTTAGGCATGCCCTACACTTACATGATCAATAATTGATTTATTGAGGGCAGCCTCTTCTAACTTATAAAATTGGCAGCTCCTATAATTAGATTTATGATTAGACTTGCAGTTCAATCATCTTGCCTCAAGTGTACATTCTCCATGGTAAAGATTGGAGCAAGTATTACAAAATTTATCATACTTGCAAACTATGGAAGGAAGCCCAAATTTAAAGCAATTAAAACATTGCAGTGGCTTCTGCTTAAAAGGTCGAACTCTAATCCTTTCATTTTCTATGTCGATGTGGAAAGGTACATCAGCATCCTGGAAAGTAAGGACAATCATTGATGTTCCAGGTAATTTATGTACTTTCCACACTGATAGTGGACACCCAGCCAATACCTCCTCTTCCGTAAATTCATATAGATCCCTATTGAAAATCACCTCTATTCCATACCTAAAGTTTAGATGGGGTTTGATGTCCAATTCTATATCGTCATTTACAATCTTTAAATTGGACAATATAACAGACTGTGTGTATGACTTGGCCTTTATCAAGTAACTTTTCTTACCGAATCGAGATATATCTCCAGGTGAGATCGTTCCTACCTTCCTCTGAAGAAATTTGCATATCTTAAAATATGCATCTGTACCTCCTGTAGACTGAGCAAGAAGCCACATTTGTGGTTTGGCTTTCTTTGGGACGTCATAGCTATTTCTATGTCTTTATCAATCTAGTCTGCTGGTCTGTAGACATCCAGATCTTTAGGTGCCCCATCACACAGAGCACCCTTAATACTCATATTACCTACTTTAATATTAACAATGTTACGGCTTGCATTGAATGCTTCCTCATCACAATTAAATGGCAACCAAGAATCCCATTTATCATCTTGAGGTTTCATCCTAATTTCTTTTATTAATCCATAGCATTCAAATATTTTATGTAGCACATCATAATTAGCTTCTAACGGGATTTGGGTAACGTGCAGGATTTTCAATTTTCCTGTGTAGCCCAAATTACCCTTTTTTCCAATGTTCAAAAAATAGTCCTTTTTAGTTTTTAAGTTGTCAACGGAATTTTCTTTAAATGAATTGCTAGCAGTCGTCAATAGTGCCGGGGGCAAGTCAGCATATCCAGGGGAGGGGGGTCGTTGTCACAAGAATCCATAAGAAAAAAGAAAAGAGAAATGTGATTTTTAAAATTGTTTGATTCACCTGCATGAGAACATTAAGGCATCTCATGATGGGAAGGAAATGTGCCTTCTCCACTATCGGCACTATGAGAGTAACTTCCATGATGGTCCACTCCACACCCTACATGAAGGATAGCACCAACACAGATATCGAGGCACAGGTGTAAGCTGAACCCGCCTGTTAGGACTGAGACAAAGAAACTATGGAATCATCCTCCCCATATCTGTAATGATGAGCTTCCGGCCAAAAGCCGAGAGTCCTACCCTAAGCATTGGATCCCATTGGATTCCGATGACCCAACACTTCAGAATAGTTCTGCCAAAAAGGTCCAAACCATCTTTGGGATTGCTGAGATCATCCAATACTGTCATATATAGCTTTGAGCGCAAATACCTCCCAAACGTGACACCTCCTCCCATTCATCAAAGCAAGCAGCAATAATAGATGTAGAAACATCCATGCCAGTGGCAATAACAGATGTAGAAACATCCACGCCATTAGAAAAAAAAAAAAAAGACATACATATATATGTAAATATATACACATATACATATGGGAAATTTTACTCATAGGGTTGGGACAGCAACATGAAAGAAAGTTTATAAAATTAGGAGAAGGTTGAAGTAATATTAAAAGGAAGAAAAAGATGAGAAAGAGAGAAATTTAGATTCGAACTGGGGGAGCAATTTCCCCAAGTTCGAGATCCCTCTTGCCCGTCACCAAGTTTCAGCAGGGGAATGAAATCCCGTGCTGAAGCTCAATGACTTCATCAAGGCCTTCTCTCATTAAGAGGGTCAACCTTTGAGGAAGCCAGTGTGCGCCTCTTCTCCGCTCCTCCTAGCTGTAACAGTTCAAGCAGGCCTTCTTTCTACAGGGGACCAGCAATACCCAAGGAAAGCCACAACTGCAAAAGATCATCAACAGAAAGAGACTCCCCTACGGAGAAGGGTGGCGTCGCTTCTCTAGGGGAAGCAGTGGTGTCCTTCAACCCAAAGGGTTGCCCCAGGGTTCAAGGGTCATCGCTCCTACTTGACCAATTCCCTAGGGAGACTGATCGAGAAGGAGCTCTGGGCAGAAATCAAGGAGTGGAAGAAGGATGTCAAGGTTTCTTTGAATTTGAGGTTGACCCCAAAGGAGAAGAATTCTTCTTTGACTTCTTCTATCTCCTACTAAACCTCTCCCACTGGGAGGATGACCACTCCCTACACTCATGACAGGTGTCATCCCAAGTACAAGGTCGTCCTCAGCAGGTCGGGCACAAGGAATGGGGATCTGTCTTGACCGTAGACATGAAGGTACCGCACTTGCACTCCTCAGGTCCGGGACAAGTCTGCATGATGACCTGAAAGAAAACTTATACTCTCAAAAGAGAAAGCACAAGAAAAGATTAGTGTATTGGCCAGTTAGCGTGGAGAAAGATGATGTCTACTCTCAACCGCCAAAAGCAAAAGTGATGATACAATACCGGTGTGTGTGTGTGAGAGGGGTAGACGGTACTACCCACTACACCACCCGCTAACTAGCGGTAAGGTAGTTACACCTCGCTTAAAGTCTTATGGCTAGTCTTCCAGCTTCGCTGAAAGTATATTCCCTATTAATGAGTGAAATAGTTTTTATTTAGCGACGGAACAATATACGCTTTCAGCTTATTTAGTTTTTGTCTTTGACACACATCTTTCAGAAAAATCATAAAAAATAGTAAATATATAAACAAGTAGGCAAAGAAATAAGAGGAACACCAGTGCAGCAAACGATTATTCACGAATGAGATGATATAAGAAAAAATAAACCTGGAGTTCTTTAATTGGGGAGATTACTTCAGCACAAGCTGGATTTGGTCATTAAAATGGATAACGAGCAGGTGTCCAACAGGAGATGGTGTGGGGTGAGAAGCCCTGTCCCCTCCCTGTCAGCTCATCACTCCCTTTCAATACCTCGACCAAAGACATGTAGAGGTCTTTTTTCGGGAAGGAAGTTATATTAGATTCATGTTTGTGTAGCTAGGTAAAATAGAAATGACTTAAAATTTGTTATTCGTTCATACGTGACTTGCAAACCATCGTCCTTTAATTAGAAAGACTCACTGCCTGACAGGTTGGAAATTCACATGGAACCATAACAAAAGGTTTTTTAACATCTCTGAAAGTGTTCCAGGCTTGACCTGAGAAGTGAAGCAAGGACACAATCACCCTCTATCTGAATACCATAACAATGATAAACCGACATCAGTCTCAGAACATGACCCACTTAACCTGTAAACATATGTAGAGGATAAACGGAGGTATCTAGATATCTCCAGTGTAGTACCAAAAACTTACAAATATTCAGAGATACAATCACAAATCCAACAGAAATCAAAGCTCTCAAATATTGTATCAAAAGTTCATAATGAAATACTGTAATGAAACAATATTACATAATTTAATGTAGTAAGCAAGATAACATAAACACGACCATTTGTTGACTTTTGCGGCTGAAAACTGTAAGTATGGAAATTAGGGGAAGCCTACCCTAGGCCAACATTTCACAAAATTCAATTTACAGCCAGGTTCTTGGAATCGATTATAAATTTTGTAAGTTGAGGAATTTCAGTACCAGGTACAGTGAACCCTCGTTTATCGCAGTAGATAGGTTCCAGTCGCGGCCGCGATAGGTGAAAATCCGCGAAGTAGTGACACCATATTTACCTATTTATTCAACATGTATATTCAGACTTTTAAAACCTTCCCTTGTACGTAGTACTGTTAACAAACTACCCTTTAATGTACAGAACACTTAATGCATGTACTACAGTACCCTAAACTAAAACAGGCACAAATATTAAAGGTGATTTTATATCATGCATTTCCTAAAAATGCTAAAAAGCACGATAAAAAATGGCAACCAATGTTTTGTTTACATTTATCTCTGATCATAATGTAGAAACAAACTGGAGGTAGAGCTTTGCTTATTACCCAGACATATTTCCCATACTTTTCCCTTAGAACTACATCACATCTTCCTACTTTAGATATATAGATATATATATATATATATATATATATATATATATATATATATATATATATATATATATATATATATATATGTATATATATATATTTATATATATATATATATATATATATATATATATATATATATATATATGTGTGTGTGTGTGTGTGTATATATATATATATATATATATATATATATATATTTATATGTATACACATATACATACCTACATATATACATAAATACATGCATACATATATATATATATATATTACTGTATATATATGGTTTATGGAAAAAATCCGCGAAGTGGTGAATCCGCGATGGTCGAACCGCGAAGTAGCGAGGGTTCACTGTATATGGATAATGGGTTGCCATTAGATTCACTATTCCCCCAGCTCACATGGAGGATGGGGAGATTTACTTCTTTGGCTACAAAGAGTGACGCTTTGAAATGTAACTTACCAGAATCTGGTCTGACCAGCTTGTAACGCCTCGAACGCAGACCACCAAGAGAGGGGCAGAAAAATGAAGGAAAAAGAGCAAAATATATTACCTTTCATTCGCGATTCAAATCAAACCGTTACTATAGCCGAGATGTAATCTGTTTCATGAGGGAGCTAGGCTTACTACACAATGGCTTGACCAACAACCACAGGTCCAAGCAACTAGGTGTCAAGAAACTTGTAGGTACATTCTTGTAGATAAAAGGCCGTGAAGGTTGTCTACCTTTTCAAGACACCGGCCTTTAACACTTGGTCCAACAACAGATTTATTCTAAAACCAAGAGTGAGGACAATACCCTTGAGTTCGTGAGGCCTGATCCTAGAAGGTTCTTCCACTCTCTTGTCAACTGAGGCATGAGCTCTACTGATCGTCTCCAGAAGCCAGAAAGAGACCATGTTCCTTGGCACCTGCCAGTTCTAATGAAAAGTCTCCTCCAATCCTTTTCAGACAGCACCATAAGACTCCTCACGGGACAAGGGCATTTCATCTTCATTGTCATCTGCCTCCCAATGGGAGAGGATGGAAAAGAACTCGGTCCTGGAGTCATGCACTGCAGGATTCAGTCTTGATCACAAAGTCTGGCACAAAACTGAAGGACACCTATCTACAAGTGTGGGTGACTACATAAGAGACAACTCACAGGAAGCGGAGAGGTCTAAACCCTTCAATCAATAGACCATATCTAAGACTGAGCGGTAGCCTTTGATGGCTGACTGAGACGCTTCTCTCGGAGAAATACCCCTTCTACGACATCACTCGCAGAAGATGGCCCACTTAACCTTTCGCTCAAAGATCTGGATAGTCTCTGCCCATGAAGAGCTAACAACTCCACAGATTAGTGGTACCCTTTGCAGGTACGGCTGACAGAGAAGAGTGGGCTAGGAAGGTTAATTCTCTTGTTATCTCCACTAGATTAGCAAGCAGATTGGGATACCACTCGGTGTGCCTCCATTTGGGAGCCCCCAGGGTCATCTTGATACCTGGCAGTGTTGATTACTGGCTGAACTCGGGAAAGGCTTGCAAATCCAGGCGATCCCATGGGTGTTGGAAAGCGTCTTCGAAGCACGCCCGTGGGTCCAGAACTGGGGAGCAGAAGACTGGGAGCTTCACGTTCATTCTCAAGGAAAACAGATCTATCCCTGGAGAGCCCCAAAGGGCAAGAAGCCTTTCTGCCACTCGAGGATGTAAGGACCACTCTGCTCCTACAACCTGTCTTGGTGGCTAAGTGTATCCTCTAATAGATTCCTCTTGCTGACAACTCTACGGCGTAAAACACCATCCAAATATGCATCTGCTTCATCAACTCAAGAGTGTATGCAAGAGCGTGCCACCCCGCTTGTTGACATAAGCCACTACTGCCGTGCTGTCGCTCATCAGCAATACTGAGTGCCTCCTAAAATGTTATTGGAATACTTGCAAGCCTCTGAAGGCTGCTTGCTTCTTGAGGAAGTTGATGTGCAGATGCCTCTCCTTCTCGGACCACACTCATGAGGCAGCTAGGTAGATCAGGTGTGCTCCACACCCTTCCTTTGTTGCATCCGAGAACAGACGCAAACCTTGTGAGAAGTCGAGTGGGACTCCTCTGGTGATGATGTTCGCGTTAAGTCACCAGGTCAGATTGTCTCGGGATTCCTGCGACACCAGCACAGGATAGAACTGGGGGAACCTGTCGGTTGAATAGTGGTCCTTCAGACACCACTGTAGTGATTTCTGTGGAACACCCGTGAAGAACGACCTTCTTCGAGGAAAAGCGACCAAAAAAACGTTGCCACCTTGAGCGGGAACAGCTGTCTTGGAGAGGGGTCGCACAACCTCCCTGAGCTTGCCGATGCAATCGCCCATGGCGAAGACTCGCACCGCTGCCAAGTCTATCAGCATGGCCAGGAACTTCAACCTCTGCTTAGGTATGAGATGAGATTTCTCCCAGATTACGATAACCCCCAGAATGTGGCAAAATGAGAAAATGCAGTCTCAATCCTGAGGCAACTGGCTCTCCGAGGATCAACCTATCGTCTAGATACATCAGCCCAAACCACTACCACAGTGAACTCATGAGTGAACACCTGGGGAGCCATACACAATCTGAAGCACAGTCTTGAACTGGTGCACTGTGCCGTTGAGGGAGAACCCGAGGTTCTTTTGAGAGGTCTGATGAACATGCAATCAAGTAGGTATCCCTCAGACCTACTGAAATCATTAAGTCTCCCTCTCTGATGGAAGACAGCACAGTCTTTCACTAAAGTTGGGTGCTCCATTGGGAGTTTGATCGGAACAGGAGATAGGGGAGGCCAGTGGTCTATAAAGGGTAGCATATAGCCGTCCCGAAGGACACTTGCTACCCAAGACTTGGCTCGGTGTCTCCAATACGTTGCATAATGGAGTGACAAACAACCAGATACGTTTGGCAACAGGAGAGGGCGAACGTGGGGCGAACGTGAATCTCTCCTCTTCCCACCTCCACCTTTCCTGAAAGGAGCAGGCTGAGGTGGTCGAAAAGGTTGAGCATGAGCAGGATTTTTTCAAAGAGGTCATGGGCACTGCAGAACAGGGTCTCCAAGCAGGCACAGGGCTTTTATCCCAAACATGCAGGTCTGACCAAACTTCCCTTCCTTCCAAAAGCCAGAACCTTGGAAAGCAACAGCTTGTTGGAGCAGGGAATCCTCCATGACTCTACCGCCACCTGCACAAGACTCTCCAGCTGGAGAGATGTGATAGCCCGCACCAACGAGTTCCTCAATGCCCGCTCAGGGCTAACCTGCTTTGAGAAGTGGGAGACTACAGCTTCCCCCCTCTTCAAAACCCAGTTAGCCCACAGGTTTGCTTCCTCTTGGGCCAGGAACTCCCCGACATAAAAAAAGAGCCTTGTTCTTCTCCAAAGTCTCCAAGGTTGATAACCTTGTCAAATTTGCGAAGTACATCACTTCACATGACCAATGGTCGAAGCAGGACACAGCATGGAGAAAGGACAGGGACAAAGCCCCCGCCTCAAGATGCTGAGAAGTATGTACACTCTGCCTTGAGTCTCTCCAGCATGAAACTTTCTATCAGAGCAGAAAGCAAGGGTCTACCAGTAGAGGTGCAGATGCAGCGTTCTATGGACACCGAAGTCGATCAATTACAGAAGATCTCTCACGAAGATGGAGGCATGACTGCCCTCCCCAGGCCATTACACTCATGAATAAGAGCAATGACCTATACAAAGGGATTCTCCAACCCAGGGTAGTCAAACAAAGGAATTCTCCAACTCAGGGTAGTTAGCCTCCGTGGGCTTCGAACCACAGTTCGGAGTTCCCCCAAAATATCCTGCCCCTGAACACCCTCATCCTCCAAAACAGGTGAAGGTAAGACAGCATGCCACAGAATCTACTCCCTTCCATGAGTACGACCGTTCCATCCCCAGAAAAGAGCCAGGTATGTATTTGGGGGCTGAGAAAGACCTGGGTACCCCTACGGGAACAAGAGCAGATCTCCTGGTACACAACCTGCTGGCACAGTGTGACTCTGGCACTACAATTAGGGGCAGAGGGTCAACCCCATCTACTACAATCTACCAAAACTACAACTTAGGAAGTTACAAAACAAAGTAAACAAAGGAGCAAGACTGATAAAAGGTGTCCCACCTAGAGAAAGGATCACTACTACAGTATACTAATGGATCTACATTGGCTGCCAATTGAAGCGGGAATTAAGTTTAAAATATTTATGTACAATAACCCACCAAGCTATCAGAACCGGTCGTCCAAACTATCTAAGAGAATTGCTACATACTGTGCAACCAACAAATCGTCCTGACACGAGAATAGTTACAGATAGTTTCAAATCATTAGAACCTAGATATAATAAATGTTGCTAGAATTTTACTTCTTTACCAAAATTTGATCAAGAACATTTTGCAACACTGCTTTTATGTAAAACAAACAAGGTGTGTGTTAAACACTGTGGTAGCAACTACGGCGGGCCTAGTGGTTCATTTATACAGTATATGTAATAAAATTGAGGTGACCGGTGTACAGCTACTTAATATTAACCCAACACATTTCATAATACTGTACACCAAAAATTTGAAAATTTACTGTGACAGATGAAAAATCACATTGTAGAGTTGTTGACTAGGAATTGTAAATCATAATTTTTTTTTTTTTCCAAACACTGCCTACCTAATAGATACCATAACTTTAGAATACATAAATATGGTTTTTAGCAGTAATTTTCCTCAATACAGGATCATAAAGATAAAATCATATTTCAAGGTTATTTACTAAACAGTGGTGAGCCTTTCTCTTAAACCCAGAAAAATATACGCTATACTGTAAAATCAAATGCCGACATACAAGACATGACTAGTACTGGGCTGATTTTACACTTTAGTCATATTTAGTTATTGTCTCTGATACTATGTGCATCATTCAGTATAACCATAATATAAAAATTGTAAATATATGAATGAGAAAACAAAGAAATACGATGAATATAACCTAGAAAAGCCTGCAGCAAAATTCACTTAAAATGCCATGGAGAAACAGAAAACCTAGAACCTCCTATGATGGGTTAAAGAGAATTGGTAATGAGAAGCCGACTTAAATATCTTTCTCTCAAACTCTTGAAGAAAAATTGAATACCATAAATAAGTACTCTGGTCAGAAAAGGACTGCATAAGGGGCTGGATGCGCTTACGTAAATATAAGAAATGGATGTTTTAGCAATAAAATAGTTTCCATTAAAAACAATATTTAAAACATGAAATGTAGACATTCTCCCAGACAAAACTGCAAGTCTGAGCTTCAAAAATTTCAAAGCAGAAGGCATGAGTCGCTGCAGTAAAGCCATACGCCAGAGCGGTCAAAGCAAAAGTGAGTGATGAGCCAACTGGGGAGGGGGGCAAGGCTTCTCGTCCATACTCTCTCCAATCGGATAACTGCTCATTATCCATTTCCACAACTGATTCCAGCAAAACTCTCAGTAACCTCCCTATTAAAGGACAAGGGTTTGTATGTCACACAGGAACAAAAGGATAAATCTATTTCTCAGAGAATCCTAGAAATGGGTGAAATTGCTGTACGTATATGAGATACTAAAATAAACGCCGTTCCCTGGAATTCTTCAAGTAAATAAACAAGTACCCAGGTCAGAAAAGGGTTGTGCACAGACCAGAAGTGCTTGCATAAGTACTGTATATATGAAAACTTTTTAGCAATAAAACAAATTTAATTAAAAGAGTTATTTGAAACATGAAATATAGTTGTCCTTGGGAGCTAAAAATGCAATACTCTGAATTTCCAAAATTCCAAGCCAGAGGTCATGAGTCGCGCTCCTTGAACAAGAGTAAATAAGTACTAGTAAAATATCCATAAAATTTTATACAAAATAAAACTAAACAAACCTCCTCTTCTTCCTCCTCCTCTTCCTCTTCCTCCTCTTCTATCACTCCCACCTCATGATCTTCTTTCATATCCTCTTTGATTATGAAAGCGTTTGAGTCTTCAGTATCACCATTAAGATGTGGCGTTTTCTGACTGTTTGGAGAAAGGGGATTCTCAATATTGACCTTCCCTGCTCCTGTCTCTGGGTTGTTGTTGGAATTAGGTATACTCGGAGGTGGACTC
Source organism: Palaemon carinicauda (assembly GCF_036898095.1). Lineage (NCBI taxonomy): Eukaryota > Metazoa > Arthropoda > Malacostraca > Decapoda > Palaemonidae > Palaemon > Palaemon carinicauda. The sequence goes on along the minus strand of NC_090764.1, from coordinate 63,069,990 downwards.
TTTGGGTATTTTGGCATTTGTGACGGTGGCGATGTAGGAGACGTAGGAGTACCCCCGGACTGAGGAGTCTTAGGTGATTTGTGTTGGTCTTCTCTAGAAAGGGGTGGGGACTTAGGAGAACTGAGTCTGGAGAGCTTTGGTGGAGGGCTTTCAGGACTGTCTTTAACATTTGAGCCTCCAGTTTTAACATCACGTACCGGTTGCTCTGCCTTTCGTTTACTTGAATTTTGTATCGGCGAAGATGCTGGACTTGCTGTGGTTGTGGTTGAGGTTGTAATTGACGAGGACACTGTAGTGGTAGCAGTCTCGACATCTGTTTCGTCATAATCTTCTTCTTCTGTACCAGTATCTAATTCTAATCGACTGCTACTGCTACTGGCACTACGCTCCGCCTCTCTCTCTGATGCTGAACCATGAAGACCAAGTCTTGTGCTTTCCTAATGAAAACAGAAAAAACTTGATAAATAAAATAGCCTTATTTACAATGATACAAAAGACTATAGTAGAGACTGAAAGAGCAATACTAAAAGCTAAAGACAAAATTTTTTGGTAAGTTAAAAAAAAAAAACATCTAAACGTATTAAAATTTTTCATAATTTCATGAAGAAAACTAGACATGGGAATCCCACAAAGTTCTATAAGTATTATTCGTAAATTATCATGTTTACAGATTCTTGTGTGACCATAACTAATGAAATACTATATGATTATTAAGAGTAACATGCTTTCAGATAACAGATTTTGATGTGTTGAAGATTGGGGAAAACATACTCACAAAAAAGACATGCAGTCGTTACTTAATATTTGTTGGGATTACAGAACAGAGAAGGTAGGTACATGCTAAAGTAAAAAATCCAGAAATATATGATACTGCCCATTACAGCACTCAACATATTATTTTCTTATATAATTAATATGACAAATTCATAGATAATTTGTATTTTCCTGACTATACAAACCTTAGCTATTTAATAGAGGTTATTACTTCCGGCATAGCTGAAATGACAAGCCATTAGAATTTTAACAAGGGTTTACTACCCCACCGCTAGTTAGCTCACTTTGCTTGGAGGTAGGAATTCAAGGGTGATAGGGCTGATGGGCAAGTTTGATTAAATAGCTAAGGTTTGTATAGTTAGGAAAAATACAAATTATCTACAAATGTTATTTGTTCCGTAACTGACATACAAACCACGCTATTTAATAGGGGTGACTCACCCATTAGGAAGGGAGGAAAGTCCCAGCCAGTACTGGATTTGGCTTGGCCCGGGGACTCATTATTTGAGTGTGTCAGCATTCAACAATAAGGAGTCCCTGCACCTCACTAGAACCTTGCTGCGCAAGGACTGCGGTCTACGCAAGCTGTATGTGAAGGTATAATAAAGTGTGACTCATCCTTGGAAGTTGACCTGTAGTCCTCTAGATGGAAACTTTAGGCTAGGACTCTCCCAATACCACCTCGTCAGGGCATGGGGACGTGACAGTATTAGCTTAATACTAGGATCACAAGGAAACATGGTTTACCTGCAGTGGTTTGAGGTCAGCTGTGCAGAGAACCCAGGATGCTGCTTTCCCCAAGAGAGGGGAAGATGAAGAAAAGAATAAGGGCCAGACAAACCTTTTCATTCATGCAGACTAAGACCAGGTAACAATGCCCTCAACCTTCAGCTACTTGTCCACTAAGGAGCCTGAGGTTCTAAACCAGCTGTTGTGCAGCCACCACAGGGCCGATAGAGAACGTATCAAGCTTCCTGTGGGTCACGTCTTGCAGGTAGTGGGCTGTGAAGGTCGTCTGACGCTTCCACACCCCAGCCTGAAGAACCTGTGTCACTGAGAAATTCTTCTTGAAGGCCATGGATGTAGCTACGCCCCTGACATCATGTGCTCTAGGGTGTCGTGACGGAGGAGTGTCTGGATTCAGGGACAGATGGATCACCCTTCGAATCCGAGATGGTGTTCTTGGTGACCCTCCTCTTAGTCCAGCCAGTGCTAACAAAAAATACCTGCACCTGAGGACGGACTGCAGCTGTTCTTTTGCACCTGAGGACGGACTGCAGCTGTTCTTTTGAGATATAACCTCAGACTCCTTACTGGACACAGTAGGAGATGGTCTGGGTCATCTGTTACAGAACGAAGACTCGAAATCTGGAAGGAGTCGAACCGAGGGTCTGGCACCCCCGGATTCTGAGTCTTAGCAATAAACTCAGGGACGAATTTGAACGTTACCTCCCCCAATCCCCTTGAATGGGCGATGTCATATGAGAGACCATGAAGTTCACCGACTCGCTTGGCTGATGCCAAAGCTAGTAGGAACACCATCTTCCAAGTTAGGTGGCGATCTGAAGCCTGGCGTAATAGTTCATAGGGAGGTCTCTTAAGAAACCTGAGAACTCGAACCACGTTCCATGGAGGAGGTCTCACTTCCGACCGAGGGCAGGTAAGTTCATAACTTCGTATGAGTAGGGAAAGTTCATAACTTCGTATGAGTAGGGAAAGTTCCAGCGAGGAAGAAATGTCCACTCCTTTGAGCCTGAAGGCTAGACTTAAGGCTGAGCGATAGCATTTCACCGCCGAGACTGAAAGGCGCATTTCTTCCCGCAAATACAAGAGGAACTCCGCTATTGCTGGAATAGTGGCATCGAGTGGAGAGATACCCCTTCCACAACACCAACCACAAAAGACTTTCCACTTTGCCTGGTAGACAGATGCGGATGAATTTCGCAGATGTCCAGACCTCCTTATCGCAATTTGCTGCGAAAATCCTCTCTCAGCGAGGAGATGCTGGATGGTCTCCAGGCGTGAAGTCGTAGCGAAGCTACGCCTTTGTGGAAGATGTTGGCATGTGGTTGTCTGAGTAGATCGTGTCGTGGCGGGAGTTCTCTCGGAACTTCCGTTAGGAGTTGCAGAAGGTCCGGAAACCATTCCGCTTGATGCCATAGCGGAGCTATCAGGGTCACTGAAAGATTGACCGATATTCTGGTCTTGTTGAGCACTCGCCTCATCAGACAGAACGGGGGAAAGGTGTACACGTCGATGTTGTCCCACCGTTGTTGGTAGGCATCTTGCCAGAGCGCCTTGGGATCCGAGACTGGGGAGCAGTATAGTGTAAGCTTGAAGTTCAACGCTGTCACGAACAGATCCACAGTCGGGGAACCCCACAAAGTCAGAACTTTGTTGGCTACTAGATGATACAAAGACCACTCGGTACTCACTATCTGAGACGCTTGGCTCAGATTGTCGGCGAGCACATTCCTCTTGCCTGGAATGAAACGTGCCGATAGTGGGATCGAGTGGACTTCGGTCCATCTCAATATCTCTACTGTAATATGGGATAGCTGCTTCATAAAGGTACCTCCTTGCTTGTTGATGTAAGCCACTACTGTGGTGTTGTTGCTCATCACCAGCACAGAGTGACCGGCCAGGTATTGTTGGAACTGCTGAAGGGCCAAGAAAACGGCCTTCATCTCTAAAAGATTTATATGGAGGCACTTTTCTGATTCTGACCACAGGCCTGAGGTCCTGTGGTGTAGAACGTGGGCTCCCCACCCTTTCTTTGAGGCGTCCGAAAACAGCATCAAATCCGGGGGGAGGATAAGAAGATCCACTCTTCTTCGTAGGTTCTTGTCTGTCACCCACCACTGGAGGTCCGTCCGTTCCGCAGGTCCCAAAGGGATCATGACGTCCGGGGAATCGCAACCTTGATTCCACCGGGACTTGAGTCGCCACTGGAGAGATCTCATTCTGAGACGACCGTTGGGAACTAGACGAGCCAAAGATGAGAGGTGACCAAGGAGACGTAACCACGATTGGGCTGGAAGCTCTTCTCGTCTGAGAAAAGGGCTTGCGACCTTCCTCAGCCTTGCTATTCTGTCGTCTGATGGGGAGGCTTTGTGGAGATTGGTGTCTATAATCATGCCTAGGTATACCAGTCTTTGAGTGGGAAGCAGAGAGGACTTCTCAAGATTTACCATGATCCCCAGATCCTGGCAAAGTCTCAGAAGTTTGTCTCGATGTTGAAGAAGGGATGACTCAGAGTCTGCTAGGATCAGCCAGTCGTCCAGATAACGGAAGAGACGGATGCCGATCCTGTGTGCCCACGACGATATTAGGGTGAACACTCTGGTGAAAACCTGTGGTGCTGTGGAGAGACCAAAACACAGCACCTTGAACTGGTATTCCTTGTTGTCTATGCTGAATCCTAAGTATTTCCTCGAAGACGGATGGATTGGGATCTGGAAGTACGCGTCCTTCAGATCCAGTGTACAAATGAAGTCTTGAGGTCTCACTGCAAGTCTGACCGTGTCCGCGGTCTCCCATGCTGAACGGAGTTTGTTTGACAAACTTGTTGAGCCGAGAGGTCGATGACGTCTCCAGCCTCCAGACGCCTTCTTTACAAGATTGATTGATTGATTTAAAGTTTTCAGGCATCCTGACGTCTAAGGTCATTAACGCCGGTTCTTTACAAGAAAGAGTCGACTGAAGTAGGTTGGGGACCCGTCGAGGACCTCCTGGAGAGTGCCCTTCTTCAACATGGTTTGGACTTCTGCCCGAAGGGCCTGCCCCCTTGTTGATCCCATGGCAAGGGAGCTCAACAACACTGGATTCGTCGTCAGGGGAAGTAGAGATGTTGTGAACGGGACGCGATATCCCTGACTGATTACGGAAATCGTCCAGGAGTCGGCCCCGAGTTGCTGCCACCTGTCTGCGCAACTTTGAAGGCATCCCCCTCACTGGTAGACATGCAGGGGGACTGCCAATCCTAATGTTTGCGGCCTCGGCTGCTCCCTCTAGGATTCTTCCCTCCTCTGGACGGCTTCTTGCCTTTCCTGTCCTTAACAGGAAAGGTCTTAGACACCACTGTCTTCGCTGCCGTTGTCGGTTTCGTGGACTTCGTAGGACGGGGCTGCTGGGGTGCTGGAGGCTTATAGGGCTTGGATGTCAAAGCCCTATGTAGGAGGGAGTCTTGGTGGGACTTCCTCCACCTCTCAGCAGCATGCTCCACGTCCTTAGGCTTAAACAGGTTCGTTCCCATCACGGAAGAGTGTCTGAGCCTACTTATCTCGGTGCTAGGGACCTTCTGGTGGAACCTCTCAGACACCCCATCCCGATGTTTCAGGATGGTGTTTGCCCACAAGTTCGAGAATTGGTGGGCCAGAAACTCGATCGTGTGAGTGCCTGAGAGTAGAAAGGTCTCCATAGCTTTCCTGGTACGTTCTTTGGATAAATCCTCCGAACGTATCATGATACCTAAGGTCCCTAACCAGATATCCAGCCATGAAGTGGCCTGCATGGCACACTTCGCAACCTTCTCCTGATTAAGGATCCCAGTCGCCGAGCATGAGACCTGCCGGTTGGAGAGCCTCTCAAGAGGGACTCCCCTGGTAAGCTCTTCCAAAGAATGGTGAAGGGGAAGAGCTAAACAAGGCTCCTCTACAATCTCGAAGTATCTCCTCTGCTGCACACGAGGAGGTGGGAGAAGCTTGTTGCCGGCACTGGATCGGCTGGAGGAGGCTAGCTCAGAGAGCTGGACTGCGATCTTGTCCCTGGAACTCTTAACCCCCTGAGACCAGGGCCAAGCTGCACTGGCCTTAGAGGGTTTTTGAGTCCCAAAAACTCAGTCCAAGACCGTGTCTTTGCCCTCTCGAGGAGGAATCTCTGGGTCAGCAAACCCATTGAGAGTCCTCATAAGGGTCAGAATCTGCCAAAATGCATGTTCTGAATTCTACAGATCTCCTCCGGAAGGACTAGCAGCGAAGTCTCCTGTCCCAAAAGGCTCTTCTTGGGGAGATTCGCGGACGTTCTCCGAGTGACTGGCTGGCTCTGTTCTAAGTCTTGACGTGGACTTCGGTACTGTCTTGGAGTCCTTTGACTCCCTCCTGGGAGGGATGCAGGTCTCCAACAACGACGGAGGTAGGCTATTCTCCGCCCCTACCCAAGAGGACTTTCCAGCGCGAGGTGGGGTTTCCCTCATAGGTGCGATGGGGGAACGTCTCACCTCACGTGACTCCCCTGAGGACGGGTAATCCTCGTCCGAGGGGGAGGGAGAAAAAGTCTGGGGGGAGGGAGCCTGCCTAGAAGGCTTACGAGGAGACAGCTTAGTCCTCGGAGAAGTCACTGCGTCCAAAATTCCTCTTTTTCACTTCAGGGGAGTAGATGCAGCCAAGGATTTGTGACCCAAATCAGAGAGAACAGGCTTGACAGACTGCGTGACCGCTCTGATAAGTGCCCCAAACCAAGGCTGCTGGCTGATGGCTGCGCTATCAGACACTCCCTCTGGAGGAACATGGATCGACCGATCCCTGGGAGGAGCTTCCATAGGGGGGTTCGCCTGTAAAGAAAAAGAAGACAAAGAAGAAATGTCCCTGGACCTTCCTGGAACCTTTCCCCCCTACCGGCAAGCACGCTGTTTTGTGATGCGGGGGGGGGGGGGGGGGGGGGGGGGGGGGGGGTTTGATGCGGCGATGGCGACCTTGCCGCGCATTGTCCTGCAGTCTTGCGCGTGGGAGGATATTGGCGCTCGTGCTGGGGAGTGTGTTGGCGCTCGCGCTGGGGAGCACGTTGGCGCTAGCGCTGGGGAGCGCGTTGGCGCTCGCGCTGGGGAGTGCGTTGGCGCTCGCGCTGGGGAGCGCGTTGGCACTCGCGCGATGGGGAATACCCCGGGTCGCGAGGGAGACTGCAGATGCGCGCGCGCGAGGGCGATTACGCGGGCGAGCGATGGCGCGTAGGAGAGTGCGCAGGAAGCTGTTTGCGCGCGACGGTGAATGTTCGCGGGCGCGCAGGATCAGGATGAAGAGCCCGCGCGGGCGTCGAGGATCAGGATGAAGAGCCCGCGCTGGCGAGAGATCGTGCATCCCAGAAGATATCGTCGGGCGCGCGCGCGCAAGGGAGATATCACTTGCGATCGGGCACGCAGCTGGAACCTGCGCTTGTTGGCGCACATCAGGCTGGCGATGCGTTGCTGCTGTGGGACATGGGAGATGGGCGTGGGTGTTCACTGCGTGCGCGCGTGTAGGTGAATGGGCGCGAATGCGCGCTGGCGAAGGATGGCGCACAGGCGAAAGCAGACAACGCGTTGGCGAGCAATGGCGAGTAGGGGAAGTCCTAAACTTTCCTACCGCACCCAGATCCGAAGATCGTGGCGCGCAGGAGATCGTTGGTGCGCAGCATGTTGAAGGCGCGCAGGCGTGCTTTATCAGGATCCTCGGCAGCAGGTGAGCGCTGGCGCGCTAACTCAGGAACCTCAGCAGCAGGTGAGCGCTGGCGTGCTAACTCAGGAACGGCAGCAGCAGGTGAGCGCTGACGCGCTATCTCCGAAACCTCAGTGAGGTCAGGAGAACGTTGGCACGCATGCTTGGCATGGCGCGTAAGGGACGTGTGCACTAATTGGCGCGTACCAAAAGGGCGGTTGGGTAATCCAGGACATTTGCGCATTTTTGCAGAGGCCAACATCACACACAAACCTGTAGGAGAGAAAGCAAAAAGACATTAATGGCTGTCAGAGAGGCGAGGGTGAGAACGGACACGTCCGACTACCACCCGAGCCGAGAGCAAAGTGAGCTCAAGCACAGGTGTGTGTGAAAGGGGGGGGTAGCAAGTTACCCTCCCTACCCCCTGCTAACTAGCGGTGGGGTAGTAAACCCTCGTTAAAATTCTAATGGCTCGTCATTTCAGCTACGCCGAAAGTAATAACCCCTATTAAATGGCGTGGTTTGTATGTCAGTTACGGAACAAAATGCCTTTGCGCAGTTTTATAAACATTATGGTCAGCACACTTAGCACAAAAACAGTATAGAACCAAAGCTAAAATTATCAAATTACAATCACAATGGTTATGGGACAACTATACATATGTATGAACATACAATACTTAGTGTTGGGACATGATATGTGGTTTGGCCTATAAAACAAGCTTGTTACATACGATGATGATGCTACTCTTTTAACATTAATTCCATCCCCTGAATGTAGACCTGGGGATGCTGAATGCCTTAATAGAGATCTAGATAAAATTAGTGCATGGTGAATGATTAGAGGAAAATGTAGATCGGAGCGTCCGCCTGGCTGGCTATGAACCTATCTATGTGGTCCATACCCAGCCTAACGTCCCTCGCCAGGGGAAGAGCCAGAGAAGGCCTCTGTTGCACAGGGTTATCCACTAGTCTGCTAAGCCCGGAGAGCCAGGCTTCGTCCGTTGAGGGCTTCGGCTCATCCAGCCTATGATGTCACCTGATGAGGGCTAGGACCTTCCTATAAGTGGAGACCTTGTCCGTCGAACATTCTCTGCCATCCACGAGACCTGCGGCCGACTGGTCCTCCGCCTGAGTAGGTACGTCTAAGACGGAGGGCTCCGCTTGAGGTGGAGGCATCTTTCTCTTGTGGCGAGCCCTTGGCGGCTCGACTCGCTGAGCAGGCAGCCCCGCTGGGACGAGGGTATCCGTCATGGGCCTACCCCCTCCTGTGGCTATCCATGTGGCTTGGGGCTTCCCCGTGCTAACTGGCTGACTATTACGTTCAGGGCGGGCCATTGAAGGACCGGAGGCCGGGACAAGGCTGCCAGTCCGAAGTGGTGACTCTCTCCGCCGGGCGGATGAAGTCGGAACCTTCGCGGGCTTATGCCTGTCGACCGAGACCTGATGCGAGGACTTCCGTCGACGTTCGGGCCTGCTGGAGGGGACGTACCTCGAGGATGGAGAAAGAGCTCTCGGGAGCCAGCCAGAGGTACTTGGAGCTGATGAAGCTCCTAGGAGGTGGCTGCGTGGGATGGTGACTCGCACATATTCGTCTTTTGACGAGCGGCGGCTCCTGTGTTTCCTCCTGGGGGATCTGGACCGTCTTCTGGCGTGGCAAGATTGGGAACGGGACCTCCTCCTGCGGGATCTCTCTCGTCTCCTCTTCAAGTCCCTCGGACCTTCGTCCTCCGAGGAGAAAGAGTACGACCCAAAAGAGGAGACCGATGACTGGTAAGAACGTGCTGAACGGTCCGAATCGTCCCGAGTTGCTGGTTCCTCTCAATCGTTTTCTATGGGGTCAACACGACCTAACCCACCTTCTAGGTCTCTGGATATTCCTCAGCACGGTCTCAAAAACTTTTTAGGGCCACGGCCACCTCCTAAAGTATAAGTCTCCTAAGAAAGTAGTTCGAGTTAAGTACTTCGTGTTGGAACAATCACAAATTTCAAGTAATTTGTATTTTTCCTCGTTGCTGTACTCGACGAATAGCCTTCCCTCCTCAGGAGACGCTCGATAACCTTCACGCGTGAAGGCGGAGGGACCGAGAATTCTCGTGGAACCTTTGGAAGTGTGGTTGCCGGAGAAGGTCTGGCCTGTCGGGAAGGGGCCAGGCCAGCTGTTGTGTTAATTCCTTTAAGTCCACGAACCACTCTCTCTCCGGCCACCAGGGCGCTACCAAAGTCATCCGTAGGTTGCTCATCCTTCTTACCCTGTTGAGGACCTGCCTGAGCATCCCAAAGGGGGGAAAAGCGTACACGTCGAGATTGTCCCAAGGATGTTGGAAGGCGTCCTCGAACGCCGCTTTTGGGTCTGGAACAGGAGAACAGAACACGGGGAGCTGCGTGTTCAGCCTTGTTGCGAAGAGGTCCATCACCGGAGAACCCCATTTCTGAATGACGGACATGGCTACTGACGGGTGTAGAGCCCATTCCGATCCTACCACTTGCCCCATCCTGCTGAGGCCGTCGGCGAGGACATTCCTTTTCCCTGGGATGAACCTCGCTGATATTCTTATCTGCTCCACTTGGGCCCATTCCAGAAGTTGTAACATGAGGACGCACAGCTCCTTCGACCTTAGGCCTCCCTGCTTCTTTATGTAAGCTACTACCGTGGCGTTGTCGCACATCAACGCCACGGTGTTTCCCCGGAGTAGGTGTACAAACTCCAGGCACGCTCTTTGTACTGCCCTCATCTCTAGGACGCTTATGAGCTGGGTCTTCTCTAGGGCTGTCCAGTTCCCTCTTGCTGATTTCCCTAAGAGATGGGCACCCCACCCCTCCTTCGATGCGTCTGTGAACAGGAGCATCTCCGGAGGGTCAGCTGCAAAGGGCATCCCTTTGAGGGTGTTCGTCCTGCAGCTCCACCATTCCAGGACCCATTGTGTTCGAAAACACCGGGACCACTCTGTGGGGGGAATCCGTTTGGATCCAGCTTTCCTTCAGGTTCCATTGGACCTCCCTGAGCTTTAGCCTGCCCTGGGGGACCAGTTTCTCCAAAGACACAAGGTGTCCTATCAGTCTCTGCCAGTCCTTCGCTCTCCTGGGTTGGTCCGTCAGGGAGGGGCGAAGGACCTGGTCTAAGTTGTCCAGCCTGTCCGCGGAGGGGAAGGCTTTCACTAACCGGGAATCCAGAACCATTCCGAGGTAGGTCGTCCTGGTGGAGGGTATCAATTGGGACTTCTTTAGGTTGATGGTGATCCCCAGAACATTGCAGAACCGCATCAACATCGCGCCTTGCTCTTTCAGTACTTCCTCTGAGGCTGAAAGTAGCAACCAATCGTCCAGGTAACGAATCAGGCGGATGCCCTGTTCATGTGCCCAGACTGAGACCGTTGTGAGGACCCTTGTGAAGACTTGGGGGGCAGTGGACAACCCGAAGCAGAGGGCCTTGAACTGCAACGTCCGGTTCTCCCATTTCACCCGTAGGTATCTGAACCGGGATCTGAAAGTGAGCAGCCTTGAGATCTACTGACATCATGAAGTCCCCTTCTCTCCAGGATGCCAAGACTGATTTTGGAGTGTCCATTTTGAAGTCGGTCTTGCAGACGAACTTGTTGAGGCCTGAGAGGTCTATGACCGGTATCCAACCTCCTGTCGCTTTCTCCACCAGGAACAGCCTGCTGTAGAACCCCGGACCTGGGTCCTGAACAGGTTCCATTGCCCCTTTTGCCAACATCGCTGAGACCTCTCCCTGCAGAGCTGTCCGTTTCAAGGGATCCTTGGGGGCAAGCCACTCCGCCTGCTGGTCTGGTATCAGAGGTGGAAGGTCCACTAGGAAGGGCAACCTGTACCCTTCCTTCAGAACTGTCACACTCCACGGGTCTGCTCCGTGTTCTTACCATGCTTGCCAAAAACGTCTGAGGCATCCCCCCCCACCCCCCCGCCCTGAGGCTTCGGCAGGAGTATGGGGCCTCCCTCCCTATCTTCTCCTCGAGGAGCGGCCTGAACGCCCTCTTCTGGACGCCGCGAAGGACGGCCTATAGGCGGCTTGGGTCGAGGCTGATCCCCTACGGGAGGGCTGAGACGACTGGGACCATGTTGTCACCGAGTTGTCTTTCCTAGGCTGGTTAGGAGCGGGCTGAGTAGGGCGAGGAGCGTCGACGGAGGACCTTCTGAACGTAGGCCTTCTGACCGGGTGGGGCCTGGTCTCGAACGGTTCCTTCAGCCTCCGGACTCTCTCCATGGATTCCTCCGCTGCCTTCGGGGGAAAGATCGAGTCGTCCCACAGAGTCAGGTTCCTCAGAGATCCGGCCTCTCTGTCCGGCAGCCTCCCAGTTAGCTTGCTTAAAACGGTGTCACTCCTTCGTAGGACCCAGTTGGCGGACATGGCTAACGACTGGTATGATAGGAATTTCAGGGCCTTGGCTCCCAAACTGATGAGTTCCTTGAGCAAGGCCTGGGTCTCCGGTACTGTCAGGTCGTAGGACGACTGAACGCCCACCAGGGTGGAGGCCCACCAGTCCAACCAGGAGGAGACGTTGACAAGGTCCTTCGATATCTCTTCCATCATGACCGCCTCCGAAGGAGAGAAGCAGATCGGAGCCATGGACGCCCTTTCTTCTGAGGCTCCTTGCCCCAACACGGGGAGTGCTGGCTCCAGTGCACAGACGCCCGCTCGCTGTCCCTCTGGGAGGTAGAACTTGCTCTGGGACTTCAGGCCCTGGAGCAGCTTGGAGGCGCTCTGGCTCTTGGGCACCTCGGCGTGGTTGGCCACGATCCTGTCCACGTGGACCCTTCCCAACTTAATGTCCCTCGCCAAAGGGAGGGCCAAGGAGGGGCGCTGCTGGACTGGGGCGTCCACTATTCTGTTGAGGCTGGAACGCCATGCATCTTCGGAGGAGGGTTCCAGTACGTCCAGCCTGTGGTGACTTCTGATGAGGCCTATCACCCTCCAATAGGCCGATACCTCCACTGCTGACCCCTCTCCATGGTCGTCGAGCTCCTCCGACGGGGGTGCTGGTACATGTGACGGGGGTACTCCGACGGAGGACCTCGCACGTGGGGGAGTCCTGGACCGACGCTCTCGCAGGGGTTCCCGACGAAGGACGGGCATCGCCGTCGGAACATGGGCCTCCATCCTGGGTCTAACATCTCTCCCGGAGGTCTTCGAATCTGCGGGCCTGCCCGTTGAGGAAAGCCTAGGGCTGCGCTCGTGACGAGCTAGGTGGCCCTTGGAGGTCAGGACTCGGCTGCCAGACCGAAGGGGCGACTCTCTCTGCTGGGCGGATGGAGCCAGAACCTTCGCGGTCTTATGCCTGTCAACTGGAACCTGCCATGAGGAGTCCTCCGCCGGGTGCCGCTGCTGCCGGAGGAGTATCTATCCGGGGAGCTCGTCCTCGGACGCCAACTTGAGGAGCCCGGCGCCGCAGCTAGCTCCAGAAGCCAGTCGTGGTGAAGCATCACCCATTCGTTGCTCTTGGGAGATCTTGGGCGCTGACTCTCGTGGCGCGACCTCGAGGGGGAGCGAGAGCGCGACAACTTCCTGCGGGACTTCCCCCTTTGTCTCCTGAGCTTCCTCAGCGCCTCATCCTCCGAAGAGCAGAAAAGCTCCTCCACTGAGGAGACCGACGACCTATAGGCCCTCTTCGAAGGCCTCACCTCCCGCGGTGGTGTAGGAGGATTCCTGCGACGCTCCGTGGAAGACGACGCCTGCAAAAACACCTCTGGGAAGACGGCCGACGGCGCTGGGGGGGAGCGAGGAGGCTCTCCCGTGGGAGACCAGGTTCCGAAGTCTTCCTCCACCCTCATCGGGGACCTGAAGGGCGTCTTAGGGGGAACCCACGCAGTGGGGTCCGACAGTGGGGAAAGCTCCTTCTCGACGCCGCCCTCGGCTGCTGAACCACCTGAAAAGCACGCCCAAGAGGCTGGAGACGAATTAGCAACATTCTTACCCCACATGGGGTCATCAGAGGAGACGTGACCTGCAGGCACCAGGCCACCGTCTCCCGAAAACACTCCCGCCCCTCCCTCAAGCCCTTCACTCACCTGAAAAGATGCCACAACCCCACTGTCATGAAGGTCAGACTCTTGGGGAAGGGACGCGGGCCTCTTCCCCGCAACGGGACTTACCTCGTCCCCTACTCTGGGTATGGGAGGTTGGGAGAAAGCTCGGACCGACGAGGCACCCGTCGAAGCAAGGGAGGAAGGGACGTTGGTCTTCTTGGGCGACTTCTTCGTCGCCTTCTTTTTTTTTGGTGCTATACCGCACCCACTGCACCTCATTCCACGACTCGCACTCCGGACACGTGGTGAAAGGGGAACACACGCTACCCCTGCACGAGGAACACAAGGAGTGCGGGTCAACTTCAGGTTTTGAGAGGAACGCTCCACACGATTTGCCGGCCATCGGCCCAGGACAACGGCGAGGATGCTCCATGATGAAGGAGAAGCACTACGAGACACAAGCGCGCACAGGGAAAGCACAAAGAGAAAGCACAATTGAACCACGTGGGTACCACGTGGGACACACAAGTCACACTGGGATTAAGGAGAGCAGCGAGATGATATCGCGACGTGACCAGAGAACTTACTGGAGGTCGAGACCTGAGTAAGCATGCTCTCTGACCCAGGGTTAGCCTCAGGGCGTGTATCACTCCGCCTGAGGTTACCCCTCATAGAAAATGGGTTTAGGGTAAACTACACAAAACTCTGGTTGGATGGGAGGAGATCCCAGATACTTCTAAGAAAGTAGTTCGAGGTAAGTACTTCGTGTTGGAACAATCTATATTTAACTGATGTTCATATAATCCTCCCCACTGACTCACGGTATCAAGAAGGGATATAGACACCAAAACTAATAACAGGGCGTATCTTACATGGCAACCCTGGGCTTCTTGCCACTTACCACGGGAAGGTTCCATTTCTTTGTAATGAAAGAAAATGGGAACATTTTAAATTTTTTAAATTTGAAGGGCAAGTGTCGATAAAACCTAGCTTTCGGAGAAAAGCAACGGGAACATCAGGCGAATAAAGAAATAAGGAATTTTAGGCAAACTAATTGATGGGCAGTAGAAACTCACCCGTGTTTCTCTTGTTCGATGCTTAGGCTTCGGCCCACGCCTAGCGCCGCCTCCAGCTTCTCGTTGACTGAAAAATGAAGACAAATTAATTACCCTCAATTTGACAATCGCTAGACTTACAAATTCTCCCCATAAACTGAACTTTATCAAGCACTATTTATTGAGAAAAACAACAACTTTAAAACAAAAAAAAATTCAGTAAAAGCTTCATTGTAAAGTATTGACCGTGTATTCTCTCCAACAAGAATGGCAGAGGAGGGTCAGTTCTCTTTAATTTGGTATTCTTATCTATTGTTCAGCAGAGAAAGACTCCCGCTCCTAGCAAAAGATAATTAAGACCACATATGGTTCTGATGATTGTTCATTATTTATGCAAACATAGATTCCTTAACAGCAATTGGCCAACCGCTGATTTACTTATACGGTACACAACAGACCATTTGGTACCAATTTAGAAAATCATACAAGGCAAAAAAGTACATATCTTAAAAATAACATGTATTTTTCCTAGTTATATAAACCTGAGTCATTTAAATGGGTTACTACTAGTTCTGTTTTCTATAACCAGACAACAATGAAAGAGAAGGGCTTTAATACACCATGATTGGTTATTGAACAACCTCACTGCAGGGGTTGCCAGTAGGCTTCACTTCTATCCTAGTCAAAGACTTGTGGGCTGATTGAGGTAGGACCTTTGCTTAAATGACTCAGGTTTGTATAGCTAAACAAAATACAAATTGTTTATAAATTTGTAGTTTATTCCTACGTAGATACAAACTTCCAAGTCATTTAAATGGGAGTCTTCTTGGGTTGGGGGGGGAGAGTCTCTGTTTAGAGGTTACAAGTACATGTACATGTAGATATGAGCAAAAGCCATAAGTAGATACGTAAAGACAGTCAAACCAACTAGTAAAGAGGCACGGATGTAGTGTCTAATACTTTAGGTCCAGTCTAAGAGAGATAGAGCCATATGAAAATCAAGCATCAAACAAAATTCATTCATTGATATAATCATTCATAAATGAAAATATGTTATTCTCACCTGCCTTAGGGTGTGATCCATAAAGTACTCCAGATCCGTCTTGTGAGTAAATCAGACTTGATCCAAATTTCATATTCTTATAATGCAGAGATAACTGATGCTTTGATAAACAATTAGGTGTCCTGAAAGAGCTTAAGCTAGACAAATAGTTGAGCTGCGACAATAAGGCTTAAAGGAAAAGTGCTTGAAGATCTGGGAGAACAATCTTTTAGGTAGAGATCCGTGAAAGCGTTCTGTCTTTTTCAGATGCCAGCTCTGAGAACTTGGGCTACTGAGTGGTTCTTGTGGAACATCAGGGTTGCAGCAAGACCACGGACATTATGTGCTTTAGGAGGGTCCCTGATGACGCTTCCCCTGATGATTTATATGCTCTCATAATTGTTTCTCTTAGCCTTAAGTGGCCTGTGCTCACAAATAGGTTTGGGAATTTGGGTCTATGTTAGGGAGCTCTTTCCAGATACTACCTTACCACTCTTACAAGGGCAGAGTAAAATATCCAGGTCATCAGTTACCTCTTTAAAAGAAAATATCAAGAAAAATTCAAATCTAGCATCATTAATAACCAGGTTCTAAGTTTTGGATATAAACTCTGAACAAATAAACAAAAAGTAGCACCTTTGACCCTTTGGAATGTGCCATTAGGTAGGGTAGACCATTTAGTTCACTCAATCTCTTGGCTGAAGATGAGGTAAGGAGAAAGACACTCTTTAGGGTAAGATCCCTGTCTAAAGCTTTATGCATGAGTTCATAGGGGGCTCTTCTCAAGCACCTAAGAACCTTGTCATATCCCAGGAAGGGGGCTTCAATTCCTGGCAGTCAAAGTCTGTTCAAAGGGTTACAGTTCACGAGACTAGTTGGGGGCACAATGGTGAGAGATACATCACCCTCTAGGTACTCCCAAGAATTTTATAGAGAGCAGAAAGTTCCTATGAAGTGGAGAGATCGTGGCCTTATTAATTTAAAAACCTAGCTCAAGGTTGAATGGTGGCCCTTCACCAATGACTGAAAGTTGGTAATCAGGGAATAGTAGCCTTAAGTGGAGCAATATTACCCTAAGACACCAATCACAGAATATTTTCCACTTGGCTTGATAAGACTGCCGTGAACGACTTTTGGATGTATTGAGAAAGTTGTTTCGCAGTAGGTCTCGGAAAGCCTCTCTTTCGGAGGAGATGCTGCATAATCTCCAACATGAAGAGACAGACAGAGAACTGCTTCTTGGAAATGTCTCATGTGTGGTTGACACATTACGCTTGGCCGTTCTGGGAGTTCTCTTGGGATTTCCGTGAGAAGTTCCAGCAGGTCCAGATCCATTCCACTGTTGCCACTTTGGGGCTACTAGTATTATTCTGATCTCCAGGGATGTTTGGAGTCTGTTCAGGACCTGACTAATAGGACAGAATGGCAGAGTCAAAAGTCTAGTCCGTCCCACGGGAGGTGGAAGGCATCTTCCGTTGCTGCCGCTGGGCACAGGTCTGGAGAGTAATACACAGGAAGTTTGATGTTCAAGTGAGTGATGAACATATCTCATGATGGAGAACCCCACAAGGTCAAAATGCTCTTTATTGCTAGGGGAAGCAAAAGACCATTCAGAGCCAACTGTTGTCCCTGATCGACTCAGATGGTTCGCCATGACATTCCTCATCCCGGGGATAAACCTCGCCGAGAAGAACATTGGGTTGTTCTGTGCCCAATGATGCATCTCCAATGCTAGTTTGCATAGGAGGGAGGTTGTGCCTCCATTTGGAGATGTAGGTTACAAACATGTGGCTCATCAACAGCAAGGAGAGGTCTTTGTGAGACTCTGAGAAGTGGGGTGGTTCTTGCGGAACCCCAGGGTTGTAATGAGACCACAACCATCGTATGATCTAGGGGGGTTCCCTGGCAACTCTTCCCATGACAATTCATATACTTTCATAATAGTTTCTCAGTAATTGAAGTGTAAAATAGCCTTGTTTTTCAGAGACCACAGACCTGAAAACTGCTGTCTTTCTAGGTGAGTGCCCACCCTTGGCGAGAAGCTTCCGAGAGTAGAAGTATTTTGGGAAAGAGACATGAATAGGTGTTCTTGTTAACAGATTCTCCCTTCTCAATCACTATTAGAGATTTGACACTGCCTCCTGAGGTACCGATAGTAGGGTTGCAGGGTAGTTAGATGTTTAAGATCACTGGCTCTTCAGATCCCCTCCAGCAAGCAAAGATACATTCTCCTTAAGGGGATTAACTTCTCCAATGAGGTGAAGTGGCCTAAGAGCTTTGCCAGGAATGGGCAGGAAGTGTTTTTTTTCCAAGAAGGTTTCTTCCACATTTCTGAATCTTGCTACCCTGTCAGCAGATGGAATCACTCTGGCCTGGCCTGGGCTGAGTTGAAACCTATGCCTAGATATCTAATGTACTGTTGGAGGACAAGACTGGGTTTTTCTAAATATAGTTGAATTCCCAACTCCTTGTAGAAATTGAAGGAGATTCTGTTTAATCAGCAGGGTTTGAGACTACTAGAAGCCAGTCATACCGATACCTCATAAGCCTTATGTCTATGACATGAGCCCAGTCTGACACAAGAGTAAAGATCCTGATAAAGACCAGAGTTGTGGCTGACAGGCTGAAGCATAGAACCTTTAAGTGGAAAATTCTGTCTCAAAAGGGAAACCCAGGTACTTTCTTGAGGCAGGATGGAAAGGAACCTGAACATCCTCATCGTTTGGGTCTATGGTCAAGTGGAAGTAGGTTTTTCCTGATGGCCTCAATAATATTGGTCCAAGTCTCTATTTATTAACCTTGTTTGTAAGAAAAACAGAATCAAATAGGACAAATCTATGACAGGTCTCCAACCAACAGTCAGCTTTTCAACAAAGAATAGATTGCTAAGGAAGCCCGAAAAGTCATCTAAGACTTCCCCTATGGCTCCTTTGGACAATGGTTTAGACCCCTCCTCTTGCAAGACGAGGTCCATTATTGAGCCTTCAATGATCAGAGTCAGAGGGAGGGATAGGCTATGAATGGGACTCGATATCCTGAACACGCAGCTTTCATGGTTCAGGGATCAGTCGCGATGAGCTGCCACCAGTGCCAATGGTTTTGCATGCCTCCTCCTACTGGTGGTAATTTGGGGGAAATGCCCTCTCTAAGCAGGAGCCTCAATGGTGAAAGGTGAACTGAGTGTCTTACTTAGGCTGTTGAAAGTCTGTAGTAGGAAGAAATTGTCTTTGCCGGTAGACCTGCAAAAAAAACAAAAAGGCGAGTTTCTTTGAAGGTGAGGGGTGGACATCCTCCGTGCCGCACTCCTCCCCATAAAAGAGGACTGACTGGCTTTCTCTGATTTCCAAGGCAGCAGTCACATTTGATAGAGACAAAAAGGGAGGGGGAGTCCACCATGTTGGAGTTCTTCAAACAGTATGTGTCCCTAGAAGATGACAAATTTAAAGTAATTTATATTTTTCCTAACAGTAAAATCCATGACCTCTTTATTAGGGAATATACTTTCAGCAAAGCTGGAAGACTAGTCATATGACTTTAAGAGGCGTAACTACCCAACCACTAGTTAGCAGGGGTACCGGCTACCCCGCTCACACCCACACATCGGTATTGTTTTAGCACTTTTGATTGCAAGCAGGGCTTGCAGGGGGATATGTGATGGTGGCCAAATTTCTATAAAGAGCTCAAGGTTTGTATTGTTAGGGAAAATATAAATTACTTTAAATTTGTTTTTTGTTCGGTCACTAAATACAAAATCTTTTCGCTCTTCATTAAAGAAGACTCAACCGTAAGGTGGATGGAAGTCCTAACCAACTTTTTGACCCAAGTTTCCCACCGAACTACGCACGCAGGAGGAGGAAAACCATGACACCTCGCTAAAACTTTGTGCAATAGCATTTTCTAGTGGCCTGTTCAATCCGTGTACTGTGTTATACTAGGTAAGAATTCTCAAAATTATATAATTCTTCAAACCAACCATAAACGTTACCGAAATAACACAATAAACATCAGATACGCATACCAAGAGACAGAAGGATCTTATTTCAGAAAATTAGTAAGTGGAAGAAAAATCTTGCAAAAGAAAAAAATGTATGGAAAATGATGGAAATAAAAAGTAAGATAAAAAATGCAGAACAAAACATTATACAATCGAAAAAAAATGAAAAAGGGGACTTAGAAGAAAGGACACTTCAAAATATGAAAAAAAAACACAAAGTACTTTACTCCTATGTAAAAAAGATGAATAAAGGGAGATTAGAAATAGGTCCTCTAAGAATTGAAGGACGGTTAACGAATAAAAAAAAAGAAATATGCAACATATTAGCAGAAAAATATAAGAGTTCACGCCAAGAATTGCGAATGAGAATAATAAAACAGAAATGAGAGAAAAAAAATGTTGAATATCTACCGGATATAGATATCAATAAAGCAGATATTGTGCAGGCTATAAGCGAAATTAAAAATGGATCGGCGGCCGGAACAGATGGAGTTCCAGTGATTTTGTTAAAAAAAACTGCACACACTATCGCAAATCTGTTTACAATACTGCTAAGACAAAGTGTAGATATGAGCGAGATATATGTTAAAAATAAATTAGCTTATATAACCCCTATTTTCAAAAGTGGATCAAGACGAGACGCAAGCAATAATAGACCTGTTAGTCTAACATCACATATTATGAAAGTGTATGAAAGGGTAATAAAAAAGAAAATAATGAATCATTTGGTTATAAATAATTTGTTTAATATAGGTCAACACGCTTTTGTGCCCGGAAAAAGTACACAAATCCAACTGATAGCACACTATGAAAACATATACAAAAATATGATAAATGAAAGACACAGATGTGATCTATCTAGATTTTGAAAAAGCCTCTGAAAAGGTAGACCATAATATATTAGAGAAAAAAATGAGAAAACATAATATTGTGGGAAAGATAGGAAAATGGGTAAAAGAGTTTCTGCAAAACAGAAAACAGATAGTGGTTGCAAATGAAAAGAAATCAGATGAAGATCAGGTAATATCTGGCGTTCCACAAGGTACGGTATTAGCTGCAGTGCTGTTTGTTATTATGATCTCAGACATAGACTGTAATGTTAAAAACTCTGTAGTGAGAGGTTTTGCTGATGACACACAAGAATACATAAGTAGAGAAATCACTTGTGATGAAGATAGGAACTCACTAAAAAGAGATCTAAATAAAATATACAAATGGGCGGAGATAAATAGGATGGTATTTAACCCCGGTAAATTCGAGTCATTCGAGTCGATAAACTATGGAAACAGAGAACGAATGGTATGTACATACAGGGGACCTAATAACGAGACAATCACAAACAAGGAAGCAATTAAAGACCTTGGTGTACTGTTAAACAGGAATATGTTATGCAACGACCAAATAGCAACACTGTTGGCTAAATGTACAGTAAAGCAAAAATGGGAATGATATTCGGACACTTTAAAACAAGAAAAGCTGAACACATAATTATGCTTTACAAAACTTATGTACGTAGTACAATCGAGTACTGCAATGTGATATGGTACCCACACTACCAAAATGATATTGCACAAATAGAGAGTGTACAAAGGTCCTATACTGCTAGAATAGAAGAAGTTAAGGACCTTGACTACTGGGAAAGACTGCAATTTTTAAAACTATACAGTCTAGAAAGGAGAAGAGAACGCTACATGATAATACAAGCATGGAAGCAAATAGAAGGAATTACTGAAAACATCATGGAGCTAAAAATATCAGAAAGAGCAAGCCGAGGTAGATTAATAGTGCCAAAAAATATACCAGGAAAACTAAGGAAGGCACACAGGACATTAATCCACTACGCACTAGCATCGATAATGCAGCGACTATTTAATGTGCTGCCAGCTCATCTAAGAAACATATCAGGAGTGAGCGTAGATGTGTTTAAGAATAAGCTCGATAAATACCTAAGATGCATCCCAGACCCTCCAAGACTGGAAGATGCAAAATACACCGGAAGATGCACTAGCAACTCTCTGGTGGATATACGAGGTGCCTCACACTGAGGGACCTGGGGGAACTCAAACATAGAATAAGGCAATGGGGACACAACAAGTATAGATTTCTATAACAGGTTACGCAAGGAAAATCATTATCACCTGCAGACATAGGAGGCCAGCTTCCATAGTACCACAGGTGCTGTTCCTCAAGGGAAGGGAAGATGAAGAAAGAAAGATGCAGTCATTCTTATCATTCACCCCAGAAGCTTGAGGTGTTTAAACCACTTATACAGCCACCTCAGAATCAATGGAGAACATCTCCATGTTCCTGTGGGTCACGTTATAATACTGCAATGGTTTGTGTGAAAAACTTTAGTAACTCTGTTTTTCTTCAAAGAGCCTTGAGCCCTCTAAAAAAATGTCCAAATAATGAATATGTTTTCCTGTTTTTCTTAGCAGGTAGCTGGCAGCAATCCCTACACCCAGTAGTTTTAGATTTAAACAAAACTAAGAATCCTGCCAACATCAGAGCAACTTTGTACACTGTTGAGGAACTTTGTTTTCTTTGCTAATGTAAATAAAAACTTTAGGAAAATAATTTGATTGACTTATACATTCTTGTGAATTTACAGAATCGACTAACCAACCCATAGCACATAATGGACAAAAACAGACTTTCCGTCAGCTAGTGTGCACATGTATATTAGATAAGTTTTCGCTATTTCACTCTTGGGGCTGAAAGGTTGTGAAAAGTTCAGTCCTCTATTAAAAAAAAAATTTAATACGCAGGAACCATATGTGTGTTGATAAGCATAATTACTATACCATTAATGAATGCATGTATTTAAACAACAGACTGGTTTACTGTAACATTCTGTTTGCATTCTTTGGCTGAGCTGACTATAAAACATCATTGCACATCGCCGTGTCCACTTAACTCACTTTAGGTACACCCACTGATTCTTGATATATCTTAATGTACTGCACTGAACATGATGTTTTCATGATCCTGTTCCATGAAATTTATTTAACTACATTAATTTTCATAAAAGTTCCATTATGCATTTGATATTTTCCTCACTGGTTTAATTGTATTGTAAGCTTTCATTCTCACTTGCTGTTACCTGATATAAACTTCTAGCCACTTTATCTATTCCTATCCTTCAAGAAATCTAAATCAGCATCAATGACCTTAGATGTCAGGATGCCTGCAAACTTTAAATCAATCAACCAAGAAGTCTAAACCAGACTAAGCTTTATTGTTAAAGCACTGTTATTGAAGAAAATTATTAAAAAAAAAAAATTGTCTATTTTCATTTACATAATTTGTCAAGACTAAATTACTGTCTGGGGATTCTGATTCTTTGAGGCTGTTTATGATACTCATTTTTAGAAGTTAATAACAGATATGGTATAAAGTTTCATTCTCATTACAGTTTGTAGCAACAACTGGTAGTTGTATTAGTATGGGAGTGCCCAATGTGTGGGCAGTTTGTTTTGCTTCCAAATAATTTCTGTTCTCTCATTTCATAAATATATCATTTTTTTATATAGATGTAGTATGGATTTCCTTACCTATTGTTCCTTGATTCCAAGCCTTCACATATTTTTTTTCTTTTATTCTTTTAAGTGCAGCCATACTCAAGAAAAAAATCTTATCTGGAAAGCATACTGTACCATTTATTTAGTACTCTGTACAAAGTACAAGTTAAAGATAGATGATATACTCAGGTTAGAATATTTAAAAAATTCTAAAGGTCTAGCTGGGTCACCTTGCCCAGTATAAAATCAAGGGATGGTACCCAGTGCCAAGTTCATTCTTGGCCGTTACCTTTTGCCCAGATATCTGGGTATTCCACCATATCTTTTGTGTAGTGAAAAGCTGGGGTACGGTTAGCATTTGGACACTAGGCAGTCTGTATGTTCGTACAGCCACTCAGCAAACCAATACAACTGGTCGACTTTAACCCGTATCATGAAGGTGCCACAGGGGTACCCGTCATGGCCAGGGGACGAACGCATGATGCTAAAAGTACTAGCCATGATACGACACACTTTACTCACAAATCATGGGAGCAAGCTCAACTATAGTCAATTTATTTTAGCAAGGCAGATTTGCACCGACTCGCAGGGGTGCTTTTTTTGCTCGTAAAATTTCCTAATAGCTGATTGGTCCGACGTATTTTTGTCCGAATACCATCATTGTTTTCAAATGATTACCAAGTAATGTGAATTGAAACTTATTTACAAACCTAAATTTCTCCCACATATATATTTTGTCAATAAATAATGTTAACGAATAAATATACTATAAAGTATTGTGATGGTAAATCTAAATTTAATAACAACAACCGCCAAAGTCAACGACAGAAGCTCGTTTTTGGATGCACGCTGCATAATTTTGTATCTTTACACATATTTGAACACAAATCAGGATAAATTACACTAAACATAAGAAAAAAAGTTATTATACTTTCTCTGAATACTAGAATCTACTAAAAACTTGGAATTGATAACACTTGCTATTGGTGAAAATAGCGTTTAGGTAAAATCAGGACGCACTTAAGAGTGGGTCCTGGGTAAAACAAGCATTCTTCTATCAAACACTGAAGAGGGAATGGTAGGGAGATTGTAACTCGGCGGTGAAATTGTGAATTCTTTGAATTGTGATTTTTATGCATTATATGTAACATTACAATATCCTCAAACCAAAAATATTGCTATAAATAAAAGTTGACCTTTACAGAAAAAAAAAAAACAACAAAACTTTTCTATATGGACTTACATCATAGGTGTATGATGTACACTATGTTCGTATTGAAAGGGTATGCTATTATTTTGCAAAGGTTTAGATTCCAGTGTATTGTGTAAAATATGTAGCTTATGTACATTCTACATTAATCAGTGATGTCACACACGCATGCATATGTGTGTTTTCCAACATCTCGACTGACATCTCTCTCTAATACCTCTTTATACGACTTACATCACAGGCCTATGGTGGAAGTCCGTATGGAAAGGGTTTGTTATTTTTTTTCGTGAAGATTTAGATTTTATCAATAGCAATATTTTCGGTCTGAGGATAACATAGTATTGCATAAATTGCATGCAAATCACAATCAAAACAAATTCATAATTTCATCGCCGAGTTACAATCTCCCTACCATTCCCTCTTCAGTGTTTGATAGAAGAATGCTTGTTTTACCCAGGACCCACTAAGTGCGTACTGCTTTTAACTAACCGCTATTTCCACCAATAGCGAGTTTTATCAATTCCACGTTTTTCGTAGATTCTGGTATTCAAAGAACGTTTATAATATGTAACATGTTTTTCTTATGCTTAGTGTAACTTATCCCAATTTGGTTTAAAATATGTGAAAAGTTACAAAATTATGCAGCGTGCATCCGAAAACAAGCTCCTGTCGTTGACTTTGGCGGGTATTGTTAACAAATTTAGATTTACCATCACGACACTTTTAAATATATTTATTCGTTAACATTATTTATTGACTAAAGCTATATCAGAGGTAGAAATTTAGGTTAGTAAATAAGTTTTGATTCACATTACTTGGTAATCATTTGAAAACACTGATGGTATTCGGAGGAAAATACTTCCGACCCAATCTGCTTATTAGAACATTTTCTGAGCTAAAAAGGCACCCATGCGAGTCGGTGCAAATCTGCCTTGCTAAAATAAATTGACTGTAGTGATAGTCATAAGCATTAAGAACAATATGGGTACCGTGTGGATGCAACAGTCGCAACTGTAGAAGAGAAGAGCGACTGCTGCCTCTGAGTACGACGACCAGGAGACAAGTGATGTGAGGCATTCAAGCAGTGTATAGCGCCACCATGCAGTGAAGTTGCTTAGCAACCTATTGTGATGCAATCAAACCCTATTCTTTTTATATTGTCTGGTCATAGAAAAAGAAACTAAGAGTAACCCACTTAAATGAATCGAAGTTTGTATCCGCATAAGAATCAAAGATTTATATAAAAAGCTATAGGAATACATATTACATCTGACTGACTGGTAATAAACTGGATGCATGGGGTAGCATTTTTGGATTTATGAACTTTGCAGAATGCAAACTCACTTAAATTGCTCCTGGTTCATATTTTGGGGTTTTACTGTACTCAAGTTTCAGTGCCAGCTGCTTTTGTATTGTGAACTTGCTTGCCAATTTTTTTTTTTTTTTTTTTTTTTTTTTTGCATGCACAGTATTTAAATATATTTCCTTAATGCTATATAACTTATTTGATATAAAAATTACTCTTATAGTATTGGTAGAGCTACACATTGTACTTAGATAACAAGCCTCTGGAACTGGGACTGGGAACCTATTATTTACGGACCAAAAGCTGACAAACATAATGATAATCTTTCGTAATACCTTCGTCGTTGATACATAGAATATTCAAGTGAATTTCCTTCTGAATCTCCTCCTTGGCATTAACAATGAAGTTATAGCTAATTATTATGTTTGTCACTTCATGGTGCCTAAATGTTAGGTTCCCTGTCCCCTACTACCACCCAGTTTAGTGAAATCACAAATTTTAAGTACTGTAATTTGTATTTTTCCAAACAGTACTTACCTCGAACTACTTTCTTAGGAGTATCTGGGATCTCCTCCCAACCGACCAGAATTTTGTGTAGTTTACCCTACTCCCGTTTTCTATGCGGGGTAACCTCTGGCCGAGTGATACGCGCTCAGAGACGACCCGGGGTCAGAGAGCATCTTGCTCAGGTCTCGATCTCCAGTAAGTTTTTGACAGATAGGTTTCTACTAAGTCCTGTGAGGCACTCGGGGTAGGATGGGCGGGCCATAACCCGAAAGTAGTTCAAGAAAGTACTGTTAGGAAAAATACAAATTACTTAAAATTTGTGATTTCACTAAACTGGGCGGTAGTAGGAGACAGGGAACCTAACATTTAGGCACCATGAAGTGAGTACTTACCTCAACTACTTTCTTAGGAGACTTATACCTTAGGAGGTGGGAGTGTCCCACAGGACCCAGAGACCATGACGAGGAAAGAAAAGGGGAACCTAGATAGGCGGCTAGGTTCTGCTGACCCCCCAAGAGAAAACACGAGAAATAGGGAAAACTACCCAAAAAACTATCTTAGTGTCTAAGTAAATCACCTCTGTGAAAATCCTTGGAGACGTATTCATTCACTGACGATGTATCTCATGGCAGTTAAAGGATTTTAGGGTCATTTCAGGGAAGGTAATAGGGAAAAAGAGGGGGTAAGGAAGGAACCTGTGTCTCTTGGACTTACTGCCCGTGGTTTTCCCTGGGGGTACACCTTTAAATCTTTTGAATTGCGGAAATGACGGGACCGAGAGAGAATCCGTCCAGGGATCTCCTGGAACACTCCTTCAAGTAGTGAGCTGTGAAGGTTGACTGACTAGACCATGTACCTGCCCTCAGGATTTGGCCGACTGCCATGTTCTTCTCAAAGGCCAACGAGGTACTAAGCCCTCTGATGTCGTGGGGTCTAGGCTTCCCCTGAAGAGGAACCCCTGCACTATTGTAGGCCCTCATGATCACATGCCGTAGCCAGAAGTAGATCGTATTCTTGGAGATTGGCTTCTTTACTAATCCTGTGGAGACGAACAGACTCTTGATTTCGGGTCGAAGTCTAGCTGTCCTCTCTAAATACTTCCGCACCGCTCTGACAGGGCACAGAAGCAAGTCCCTCGGGTTGTCCGAACAAGGGATTGCCGGCACCGAGAATCCTTCAAACTTGGGGTCCCAGACTGCTGGATTCTGAGTCTTGGCCACAAAGGATGGTATGAACCTGAAGGTAGCTTCACGCCACCCCTTCGAGTGTGACACCTCATACGACAGTCCATGAATCTCCCCTACCCGTTTTGCTGATGCCAGAGCTAACAGAAAAACTGTCTTGAGGGTGAGCTCTCTGTCCAAGATGTCCTTTAGGGGTTCGAAGGGAGGTTCTGACAGCATCTTCAGGACTCTAGCCACGTCCCACTGGGGCACCCTAACGGCCTGAGGGGAGCACGATTGCTTGTAGCTCTTGATGAGCATCGAGATGTGTCTGGAGGCACCCAGGTCGATGCCCTTCAGGAGGAAGACTTGTCCCAGGGCAGCCCGGACTACTTCAATGGCTGGGATGGACATGTTCACCTTGTCCCTGAGATAGACTAGGAAGTCAGCTCCCTCCGGGATGGAGACCTGCAACGGCTTGATGTTCTTTGAGACGCACCACTTCGTGAAGGTAGCCCATTTTGCCTGGTATACTGCGGCTGACTAACGTCTCAGGTACCCAGACATCCTTGTTGCCGTCTTCGGCGAATACCCTTCCTCAGGAGACGCTCGATAACCTCCATGCGTGAAGGCAGAGGGACTGAGGGTTTTCGTGGAACCTTTGAAAGTGCGGTTGCCAGAGAAGGTCTGGTCTGTCCGGATGGGGACAAGGTGGAAGGCGGGCCAGTTTCTTTAGATCCGCGAACCACTCTCTCTTTGGCCACCAGGGCGCTACCAAAGTCATCCACAGGTTGTCCGCTCGCCTCACCCTGTTGAGGACTTGCCTGAGCATTCCGAAGGGAGGGAAGGCATAAACGTCGAGGTTGTCCCAACGGTGTTGGAAGGCGTCCTCGAACGCCGCCCCCGGATCTGGCACAAGTGAACAAAACACGGGGAGCTGTGCGTTCAGTCTCGTGGCGAAGAGGTCTATCACTGACGAGCCCCACTTCTGAATCAGAGTCTTGGCCACTTCTGGGTGCAAGGACCACTCGGACCCTACCACTTGACCCATTCTGCTGAGGACGTCGGCCAGGACGTTTCTCTTCCCTGGGATGAATCTGGCCGAGATCTTGATCTGCTCCATTTCGGCCCATTCTAGAAACTCCAACGTGAGGTCGCACAGCTCCTTAGATTTCAGTCCTCCTTGCTTCTTTATGTAGGCCACCACCGTGGCGTTGTCGCACATCAGTGCCACGGTGTTTGCCCGGAGTCGATGGACGAACTCTAGGCACGCTTTTCGCACTGCCATCATTTCTAGCACGTTTATGTGCAGGTTCTTCTCTTCGGCTAACCATCTTCCTCTTGCTGTGCTGTCGAGGATATGAACACCCCGACCCTCCTTGGATGCGTCCGTGAACAGGAGCATCTCCGGAGGGTCGGCTGCGAAGGGCATCCCCTTGAGGGTGTTCGATCTGTCGTGCCAGCACTCTAGGACTTCCTTCGTCTCAGGGGACATCGGGACCACCTTGTGCGGGGAGTCTCTCTGGTTCCAGGACTCGTTCAGGTTCCATTGTACTCCCCTGAGTCTGAGTCTCCCCTGTGGGACTAGCTTCTCTAACGACACGAGGTGGCCTATCAGTTTCTGCCAGTCCTTGTCTCTCTTGGGCTGGTACGACAGGAAGGGCCGTAGGATCTGGTCCAAGTTGTCCAGTCTCTCCGTGGAAGGGAAGGCTCTCGCCAACCAGGAGTCCAGGACCATCCCGAGGTAGGACATCCTGGTGGAGGGTATCAGTTGGGACTTCTCCAGGTTGATGATGATACCCAGGACGTTGCAGAACTGCAGGAGCTTCGCGCCTTGCTCCCTCAGTACTTCTCCTAAGGCTGAAAGCAACAACCAAGTCGTCCAGGTACCAAATCAGGCGGATACCCTATTCGTGTGCCCAGGCAGAGACTGCTGTGAAGACCCTCGTGAAGACCTGAGGGGCTGTGGACAGACCGAAGCAGAGGGTCTTGAACTGCAACGTTTGGGTACCCCCATTTTACCCTTAGGTACTTCCTGCTGGAGAGGTGAACAGGGATCTGGAAGTATGCATCCTTGAGGTTTATGGACATCATGAAGTCTCCCTCCCTCAAGGCCGCTAGGACTGACTTCGGAGTGTCCATCTTGAAGTCGGTCTTGCACACGAACCTGTTGAGGGCTGAGAGGTCTATGACTGGTCTCCAGCCCCCTGTCGCTTTCTCCACCAAGAAGAGTCTGCTGTAGAACCCTGGACCTGGGTTCTTGACTGGTTCTATTGCCCCTTTCGCCAGCATCGCAGAGACCTCTTCTTGTAGGGCCATCCTTCTCAAGGGGTCCTTCGGTGCCAACCATTCCGCCTGCAGATCTGGTATCAGAGGTGGGGGGTCTGCCAGGAAGGGCAACCTGTACCCTTCTTTCAGAACTGTTGCGGTCCACGAATCTGATCCGTGGTCACGCCATGCTTGCCAAGAATGTTTGAGGCATCCCCCCACCTGAGGCTTCGGCAGGAGTAGGGGGCCTCTCTCCCTACCTCCTTCGAGAGGCGCGGCCTGAACGACCTCTTCTGGCGGCCGAATAGGAAGGCCTGAAGGCTGACTGCGCAGCCGGCGTTCCTCTACGGGAGGGCTGAGAAGGCTGCTGCCAGGACGTAGTAGGTGCGTCTCTCCTGAGCTGGCTAGGTGAGGCGCGAGGAGGGAGAGAGACGTCGGAGGGTGTCCTTTTATGGGCAGGTCTTCTCGCTGGAGGGGGTCTGGGTTCTCCCGCTTCCTTTAGCTTCCTGACCCTCTCTACCATTTCCTCCACCACCTTCAGGGGGAACACTGAGTCGTCCCACAGTGGCAGGCTCCTCAGGGACCTCGCTTCTCTGTCAGGAAGCCTCCTTACAAGCTTGTTGAGCACAGTTTCCCTCTTCCACAGTATCCAAATGGCGGCCTGCGCGATGGATTGGTAGGAGAGGAACTTCAGGGCCTTACCTCCTGAGCTAATAAGCTCCTTCAGAAAGGCATGACTCTCCGGGATTGCGAGGTCGTGCGAGGATTGGAACCCCACCCGCGTGGAGGCCCACCAATCCAGCCACGATGACACGTGCACCAGATCCTTGGCCAGCTCCTCCATCATGGACGTTTCCGCAGGGGAGAAACAAACCAGGGCAGTGGTAGCCCTCTCCTCTGCTGCTCCTTGTCCCAGGATGGCAACTACTGGCTCCACCGAACAGGGACCCGCGCGGTGTCCTTCGGGAAGGTAGAACCGGCTCTGTGTCTTCAGGCCCTGGAGAAGTTTGGAGGCACTCTGGCTCTTGGGAGCTTCCGCATGGTTGGCCACAATCTTGTTAACGTGCGCCATACTCAGCCTAACATCCCTAGCCAAAGGGAGGGCTAGCGAGGGCCTCTGTTCCACCAGCCTGCTGAGGCTCGAGAGCCAGACTTCGTCAGTAGAGGGCTCAGGTTCGTCCAGCCTGTGGTGACGCCTAATGAGGCCTATCACCCTCCTGTAAGCAGAAACTTCCGCTGCCGAATCTTCTACGCCGTCCTCTACATTCTCCGTTGGGCGCTCCAGTGCTCGTGACAGAGGACCTCCGATGGGGGGAGCCGCACGGGGAGGAGGCATCTTCTTGGAGTGGTTCAGTCTCTGCGTTTCAGGGAGTAGGACGGGCATCACCGTAGGGACGGAGGCCTCCGTTCTGGATTTTTCTCTTCTTCCGGCGGACCAGGGGTCTGCGGGATTGCACGTCGAGGGAAGGAGTCTCTTTCGTTCCAGACAATTTGTCGTAGATTTTGAGGCCGGGACGCAACTGCCAGACCGAAGGGGCGACTCTCTCCGCTGGGCGGATGGAGTCGGAACCTTCGCGGACTTATGCCTGTCCCCTGGGGCCTGAAGAGACGACTCCCTCCGTCGATCATACCTGCTGCTGGAGACAAATCCTACCGGTGAGCGGGACCTAGGGAGCCATACCAATGTGCTCGGGACTGCTGAAACCCCCAGGAGTTGGCAACCTGCACCCATTCTTCCTCCGGCAAGTCGCTTCTCCTATACTTCCTCCTGGGGAATCTAGAGCGCCTACCCAGGTGGTGGGATCTAGAACGGGAACGTGAGCGAGACCATCTCCTGCGGGACCTATCTCGCCGTCCCCTATGGTCCCTCGGGGCTCCGTCTTCCGATGAGTAGTAGGCCTTGACCGAGGAGCCCGAAGACCTGTAGGACCTCGCTGAAGGGCCTGAGTCACGCCTCGTTGCTGGTGGGTCCACATGGTGTCCGGTCGGCGACCAGGTCTCAAGCTCCTCTTCCATCCTCAGGGGAGATCTGAAGGGCGTCTTCGGAGGCGCCCACGCGAGGGGGTCTGACGGCGGCGAGTCTTCCTTCTTGGCGACACCCTCGGCTGCTGACGCACCTGAAAAACCTGCCCAAGAGGCGGGAGAAGAGGCTGCAGCAGTTTTACCCCACATAGGATCGCCCTCCTTTCACTAGGGCTCCGTCCCCCGAACACACTCTCATCCCTCCCTCAGGCCCCCCCCCTTGCCTGGATCGAAGACACAATCCCACTGTCAGGTAAATCAGACTCCTGGGGAAGGGCCACAGGCCTCTTCCCCGCAACAGACTTACCTCGACCCCTACCCTGGGTAGGGGAAGAAGGCAGAGAGACTGTCCGAAGAAACGCCGGGCGAACCGAGGTGCGAAGAGACGCACGGTTTCCTAGGTGAACGTCTAGAGGTCTTCTTCTTCTTGGTGCCGTAGCGCACCCACTGCACCTCGTTCCAGGACTCGCACTCTGGACACGTGGCTGTAGGGGAACACACACTGCCCCTACACGAAGAACACAAGTAGTGCGGGTCAACTTCAGGCTTAGAGAGGAAGGCGGCACACGATTTACCGGCCATAGGCCCAGGGCAACGACGGGGATGCTCCATAACGCACTAGTAAGAAACCGCGAGACACAGGAACACAAGAGGGAAAAGGATAAGGAAGAGCATAAAGGGACCACGTGGGAACCGCGTGCGACACAAAGGGGGTCGGGGACACAAAGGGTCGCACTGGGTAAGAAAGAGAGTCGGGATGCTAACCGCGACGCAACCAGAAACTTACTGGAGATCGAGACCTGAGCAAGTATGCTCTCTGACCCCGGGTCGTCTCTGGGCGCGTATCACTCCGCCAGAGATTACCACGCATAGAAAACGGGAGTAGGGTAAACTACACAAAATTCTGGTCGGTTGGGAGGAGATCCCAGATACTCCTAAGAAAGTAGTTCGAGGTAAGTACTCCATGTTGGAACAAACCTTGGTTTGGATAACCTAAACTCAGTACAGTATAACTCATTTGAGGATAATTATATAAGTACAGTCAGGAAAGGAAATAAATAAACTGCAAGAAAAGTAATGAACAATTAAAATGAAAACACCATTTAAATAGATCTCTCTTATATAAACTATGAAAAGAGACTTATGTCAGCCTGTTCAACAAAATATAAAAAAAACATTTGCTGCAAGTCTGATGAAGTTCTACCAATTCAACAACCTGACTATGAAGATCATTCCATAATCTGGTCACAGCTGGAATAAAACTTCTAAAATACTGTGTAGTATTCAGCCTTATGATGGAAAAGGCAAAACTATTAGAATTATCTATATACTTAGTATCACAAACAGGATGGTAACTCTACCGATGCAAAGTCATTTTTGGATCTAATATGTTATACGGCATTATGGAAATATATTCAATTACATGCAAAATAAAAAAATTTTGGTGAGCAAGACAATATTAGTACAAAAGAAACAAGCCTTTCTTTCCTCACAGGGGTACTACTATTGTAGTGACAGCTCACTAGGGGTTCCTTACTCATTCTTCCAAGCACTGGTGAATCATATTCAGTCCTGTCCTTTATCACAGGCTGAAAGGACGAGTCATTAAAATTTAGCGAGGGTTAACTGCCCATCTCGCTAGTTAGCAGGAGGGGGGGGGTTAGCTTCTGCTATACCTGCCACCCACAAACCTGTGATTGAGCTTACTTTGTTTGGAGGTAGGACTTCAAGGGGGGACAGGGTTGGCCGGCAATCGTGTTTAAATAGCTAAGGTTTGTATCGTTAGAAAAAATACAAACTACCTCCAAATTTGTCATTTGTTCCGTAACTGGAATACAAACCAATGCTATTTAATAGGGGTGATTCATCCATTAGGAGGGTGGATGTCCCTGTCAATCTGGCTTTTTGGCCTTACCCAGGGTGCTCCCTATCGCGCAGAGATTAGAGCGACAATAAGGAGACCTTAACGCCTTGCTAAACCTGCTAAGCATTGTCTGCGGCCTACGCAAGCTGTGTGTGGTGAGAAACTAGCAATGTGACTGTCAAGGTAAAGGTTATTTTGAGACTTGCAGGGAATAACCGAAGACCGACACATTCCCAATACCACCTCGCCAGGGTATGGGGGTGCAACAGTATTGGGACAATACTAGGATACACAAGGGAGCAATGGTTTACCTGCAGAGGTTTGAGGCCAGCTTGTGCAGAGGACCCAGGATACTGATTTTCTCAAGAGAAGGGAGGATGAAGAAAGGGAGCAAACCAGACTTTCCCTTTCATTCACTCAGACTAAACCTGGGTAACCAATGCCCTCAACCTTCTGCTACTTGTCAATTAAGGAGCTTGAGGTACTAAACTAGCTGTTGTGCATCCACCACAGGACTGACAGGAAACGTATCGAGGTTCCTGTGTGTCACGCCTTGCAGGTAGTGGGCGGTGAACGTTGTTTGGCGTTTTTCACACGCCGACTTGCAACACATACGTCACAGAGTATTTCTCCTAGAAGACCAGAGATGTAGCTAAGCCCCAGACATCGTGGGCTCTGGGACCACGTGCTGGAGGAGGGTCGGGATTCAGAGCAAGGTCAGTAACCCTGCGAATCCATGCAGAGATTGTGTTTCCCGTAATCCTTCTCTTGTTTCTGCAAGTGCTGATAATCAGTGATGGCGCTCTGGGCCGAGCTGCTGCTGATCTCTTGAGGTAGCACCTCAAACATCTTACTGTGCATAGTGACAGATGATTGGGTCAACAGTTACAGAGCGGAGACTCGTTATCCGGAAGGAGTCGAATCAACAATCTGAAATCTGGATCCTAAGTCAAGGCAACAAGCTCAAGAACAAAGCTGAAGCTTACCTCTACCCATCCTCATGAATGGGCAACGTTAAATGAAAGACCATGAAGTTTGCTAACTCGGTTGGCTGCAGCCAAGACGAGTAGGAACACCGTCTTCCAGGTTAGAAGGCAAACTCTTGCCTGTCATAATGGTTCGTACAGGAATCCTTCTAAGAACCAAAGAACTCGAACCACGTGCCATGGGGGAGGTCTCACTTCTGACTGAAGGTGGGTAAGTTCACAATTACGTATGAGGATGGAAATTCTAAAGATGAGGAAATGCCCATTCCTTTCAGTTTAAAGACGAGACTCAAGGTTGAGCGATAGCCTCTAACGTTGAAACTGAAAGATGCATTTCCTCCCTCAATACACGAGAAATTCCGCTATTGCTAGAGTAGTGGTATTGAATGGCTTGAGACCCCTTCCGCAGCACCAACCACAGAGGAAGTTCCGCTTCGCCCGGTAGAATGAAGTTGATGACTTTTGCAGCTATCCAGGCATCCCCTTTTGCGACTTGTTGCGAAAACAACTCTCTGAGAGAAGAGATGCTGCATAGTTGTGAAAAAATTAATACTATCGTTAGGAAAAATACAACTTGTTTTTCATTTTTTATGCTTGCATATTTTTTAATGTACTGTTATATTTTTGGTCCTACCCATTGTCTAGCGACATTTTTTTTTGCAGCACGCCCTACTCCCTGTAGGGTTTGGAGAGGCAACTAGAAGTTGAGTCAAGACGTGGCACAAGTAAAATGATTGGAAGGGTGCTGCATTATTCCTGCAACTGTTTATATGGCTAGTCAGCTTGATGAAAAAAACTGGTATTGTAAAAATTTCTGTCCTGCTAGACGAGTCACTTCTCAAACTTGTAAATGACGTTAGTGTTTTCTGAAAGTGATCAGTGACCTACCTAGAGTTTTAGAAAAACATTTTGACGGGTGTCATAAACATTAACCCTTTTACCCCCAGGCTATTTGGAAATTTCCAACCCTTAACCCCCAGGGGATTATTTTTTTCCCAGCACATTTTGCATTATATTTTTCTTAAATTGCTCTAACAGCCTTAATTTTTGTCATGGAGAGGTCAGGTTGGTCTCATTCTCTTGGAAAATGCCTGAATTTTTTCAACAAATTATCAAAAATATGAAAATAAAAAAATTTTAGAGCATTTTTTTTTGCAAGGACGTACAGTACCGGTACGTCCATGGGGGTATAGGGATGGCTTTTGTCAAACGTACCAGTACGTCCTTTGGGGGTAAAAGGGTTAATAGTTCACAGGAGCTTTTGAAATGGCATATCTGGTCGTAGGCCCAAGAAGTGAATTCAGATGTTAGAAGGAGAGTGACTGTGTTCGAGATTAGTCTGAATTGTTCCAGACTTATCCAAAACCCCTCCCAATAATAAGAGAATTTAGGACTGTTTAAGTGACTTTGCAGCCTGATGGTGGACAGGAGATTGATGAGGGCAGTATTAATTTAGGGAAAATTATTGTGGTACTGTATTTTTCACCGTTATATGTTCTTTATAGATGATTCATTAGATAGTAAGTGTTCAAGTTTATTACTGGTCATTACAGATGTTATAAAACCATAGTATTGCGGGGTTCTCCTTTAAGCTTAGTTCTGTAGTAATGTTTCTTTTGTTTTAGAGGCTGGCTATGTTGAGAATCCTAATATTTCTAAGTCTTTCAAATCCTCAGGTTCTGCAGTCATGGTTTTGTTAGGATTTTAAAGTTCCGTTTTGTAACTGTGTGATATATCTTGCAAGTAACTTAGTATTTTTCTCTTGCTTGTACAATATGCAGTAAGACTATTCTGAAGTGTTCATTTCTCTTTTTTTTTTTTTTTGTGGAGCTGGAGTGTAAAGGGATGCTAATTTTGCCTTTAATTTATTATTTTAATTAACAAAACAATGTTAATATATTCCTAACAGTTTTTTGTTTCATTTACAAATAAATATTTTTTTGCCTGTTTTTATGAATGACAAATTCGTTAGGTAATTTGTATTTTTCCTAACTATACAAGCCTTAGCTATCTAATATGGGTATTACTTTCGGCGTAACTGAAATGACGAGCCATTAGAATTTTAACGAGGGTTTACTACCCCATCGCTAGTAAGCGGGGGGTAGGGAGGGGTAGCTTGCTACCCCTCCCCCCTCACACACACCTGTGAGAGCTCACTTTGCTTAGAGGTAGGACTTTCCGGGGGACAGGGCTGGGGCAAGTTGATTAAATAGCTAAGGTTTGTATAGTTAGGAAAAATACAAATTACCTAACGAATTTTTCATTTGTTCCCTAACTGAAATACAAACCACGCTACTATTTAATATGGGTGACTTAACCCTTAGGTAGGGTGGTAAGTCCCTGCCATTACTGGCTTATGGCTTTTTGCCCAGGGACTCAGTATCTGAGTGTGTCAGCACTCAATGATAAGGAGCCCCTGCACCTCGCTAGCGCTTTGCTCTGCAAAGGACACGGCCTACATAAGCTTGTGTGTGAAGGAAGTAAGTGTGACTCGTCCTACGAAGTTGACCTGAAGTCCTTTAGATGGAACTTTAAGGCTAGGACTCTCCCAATACCACCTCGTCAGGGTATGGGGACGTGACAGTATTAACTTAATACTAGGAACACAAGGAAACATGGTTTACCTGCAGTGGTTTGAGGTCAGCTGTGCAGAAAACCCAGGATGCTGCTTTCCCCAAGAGAGGGGAGAATGAAGAAAAGAATAAGGGCCAGGCATACCTTTTCATTCATGCAGACTAAAACCGGGTAACAATGCCCTCAACCCTCTGCTACTTGTCCATTAAGGAGCCTGAGGTTTAAACCAGATGTTGTGCAGCCACCACAGGGCCGATAGAGAACGTATCGAGCCTCCTGTGGGTCACACATCTTGCAGGTAGTGAGTGGGCTGTGAAGGTCGTCTGACGCTTCTGTACCCCTGCTTGTAAAACCTGCGTCACTGAGTAGTTCTTCTTGAAGGCCAGGGACGTAGCTATGCCCCTGACATCATGTGCTCTAGGGCGAAGTGACGGAGAAGGGGTGGGATTAAGGGAATGATGGATAACCCTGCGAATCCAGGCTGAGATGGTATTCTTAGTGACCCTTCTCTTTGTCCTCTCGGTGCTAACAAACAGTGCTTGCACCTCAGACTCCTTACTGGGCATAGTAGGAGATGGTCTGGGTCATCTGTTACAGAACAGAGACTCGAGATCCGGAAAGAGTCGAACCGAGGGTCCGACACTCCTGGATTCTGAGTCTTGGCAACAAACTCAGGGACGAATTTGAACGTTACCTCCCGCCATCCCCTTGAATGGGCGATGTTATACGAGAGACCAAGAAGTTCACAGACTCGCTTGGCCGAAGCCAGAGCAAGTAGGAACACTGTCTTCCAAGTCAGGTGGCGATCAGAAGCCTGGCGTAATGGTTCGAAGGGAGGCCTCTTAAGGAGGTCTCACTTCCGACTGAGGGCATCTAAGTTCATAACTTAGAGCGTCCTTCTTCAACATGGTCTCGACTTCTGCCCGTAGGGCTTGGCCCCTTGCTGATCCCATGGCAAAGGAGCTCAACGACACAGGAACCACTGTCAGGGGAGGAAGAGATGTGAACGGGACACGATATCCCTGACTGATTACGGAAATTGTCCAGGAATCGGCCCCGAGTTGCTGCCACCTGATTGCGCAACTTTGTAGGCATCCTAGCGTTTGCAGCCTCGGCCACTCCCTCTAGGATTTTTCCCTCACCTGGAACACTTCTTGCCTTTCTTGTCTTTGAAAGGAAAGGGCTTCGACACCGTTGCCTTTGCTGCTACTGCCGGTTTCGTCGTATTAGACGGGCGAGGTTGTTGGGGTGCTGGAGGTTTATAGGGCTTAGATGTAAGAGCCCTATGTAGGGGAGAGTCCTGGTTGGACTTCCTCCACCTCTCAGCTGCTTGCTCCACGTCTTTCGGCTCAAACAGATTCTTCCCCAAGAGGGAAGAATGTCTGAGCCTACTGACCTCGACACTGGGGACCTTCGTGTGGAACCTCTCGGCCACGGCATCACGTCGTTTCAGAATGGAATTGGCCCATAAGTTAGAGACTTGATGGGCCAGAAACCCGAAGGTGCGCGTGCCCGAAAGTAGGAAGGTCTCCAAGGCCTTCCTGGTACTTTCCTTGGACAGATCCTCGGAACATATCAGGATGCCGAGAGACCCTAGCCAGACGTCTAGCCACGAAGTAGCCTGCATGGCACACTTCGCGACCTTCTCCTAACTAAGGATCTCCGCCGCCGAGAAGGACACTTGCCGGCTGGAGAGCCTCTTTAGAGGGACTCCCCTGGTAAGCTCTTCCACCGAGTGGTGCAAGGGAAGAGCTAAGCAAGACTCCCCCATGATCTCGAAGTACCTCCTCTGATGGACTCGAGGAGGCGGGAAGAGTTTGTTGCCGGCACTGGAACGTCTGGAGGAAGCGAGCTCGGAGACCTGGTCCTCAACCTTGTCCCTGGCACTCTTCACGCCTTTGGACCAGGGCAAAGCCGCACTGGCCTTAGAAGGTTTCTGGGTGTCAAAGACTCGGTCCAGGACCGCGTCCTTGCCCTCTCGAGGGGGAATCTCAGGATCCGGGAACCCGTTGAAATTCCCCAATCAGGGTTAGAACCTGCCAGAAAGCATGTTCTGACTCCTGTGGCTTCCCTCCTGAAGGACTAGCAGCAAGGTCTCCTGTCCCCAAAGGCTCTTCTTGGGGGCACTCGTGGACGTTCTCTGTGGGTTTGGTTGGCTCTGGACGAATCCTTGAGGACGACTTCGGGATGGTCTTTGAGTCCTTCGATTCCCTCCTGGGAGGGATACAGGACTCTAGCAGCGATGGCGGGGGGCTCTTCTCCGCACCTACCCGGGGTGGGGTTTCTCCCATTGGTGCGATGGGAGAAGGCCTCACCTCAGTGGAATCCCCTGAGGACGGGAAATCTTCGTCCACAGGGGAGGGAGAGAAGGTCTGGGGGGGGAGCCTAACTCAAGGACTTCCGAGAAGCCAGCTTGGCCCTAGGAGAAGTCACCACGATGTCTACTCCTCGCTTTCTCTTCCGGGGGGTCGAAGCTGCCATTGATTTAAGGCCAATTTCAGAGAAGGCAGGTTTAAAAGCCTGCATGACAGCTCTGACAATGGAACCAAACAATGGCTGCTTACTGACAGTAGTACTGTCAGTGACTCCCTCTGGAGGGAAAGGGACCGGGCGATCCTTAGGAGTAGATACTACAACAGGGTCTGCCTGAAATTAAGAAAGAGATGATGGTTGGATCCTGGACCTATCCGGAGTTCTCTCCGCTTCAGGCATGTGCGCTGCTCTGCGCTTGCGGGGGGGGGGGGGAACGCGATGATGAAGACCTGGTTGCACGTGTTCCTGTCGCTTCGCGCGTAAGCTGGCACTGTGAATCCCGCTGGGTTTCGTGCTGGCGCTCGCGCGATAAGGTCTTGCCTTGTTCGAGCGCACGGGCGCGGGGGGATGATGGCGAGGGCGCGCGCGGGCGAGCGATGGCGCGCGTGGGCGAGCGATGGCGCGCAGGCGAGAGGGCGCGTTGGCGAGTGATGGTGCGCAGGATGGAGCGCGTGGGCGCGCAGGCAATCGGTGGCGCGTAGGGGCGCGTTCTGGAGTGTGTGCAGTAGGTTGAATAAGCGTTCGCGCGCGCGCGGTGGCGATTGCTCACGCGCAGGGTCCTGACGACCTCTAGAAGGTGAAAGCGTTGGCCGCGCATGCGTAGGGGAAATACCCTTAGCGCGTGGGCGGGCAGAAAACGCGCAGGTGCGCGCGATGGAGACTGTGCGCGTCGGCACGTAGGAGAAGGCTGGCGAGCAGGCGGGGTCCGATGGCGCGTTGGTGTTAGGTGTAGCACAGGAGATCACTGGCGAGAAGGAGAAGAAAGAATCCTCCCTCCTGAGCCCAGATCCGAAGATCATGGGCGCGCAGGAGAACGCTGGGGCGCAGGCGAACGCTGGCGCGCAGGAGAAGAGCGCTGGCGAGCAGGAGATCGTGGGTGCGCGTGGTGCGCAGCAGGATGAGGGCGCGCAGATGTGCGCTGGCGAGGTGAAGATTGCTGGCGAACATGAGATCGATGGCGCGCAGGTGATCGCTGGTGCGTTGTCTCAGGAACAGGAGAACTCTTGAGTGCAGCAGGAGAGCGCTTGCGCGCAGGAGATACCTGGCGCTTAAGCTTGCCGCACACTGAGCCCGAACGGAACCGCCCGATCAGAACTGAAACGTCCGATAGAAATCGAAAGCATGCATTCTTACCTGGCTGCGCATATTGGGCCAGAACAGAACGGAACTGACGCGCCAGAACATAACGGAACCGACACAGTATTCTTTGAAAGATATTTTTTCTGAAGCGTCGGTGGCGTCTGACAGGCTACGCATGCGCAGAACGACTGCAGCGGTGGTTTGAGAGAGGGTTGCTGAAGAATTCGGAGGTTAGTGTAATAGCAACCAATATTTTTCTAATGTCAGAAATTTGACGAATGTATTTTAATAACAATGATGTAAACATATGATTTAATACAAAGATTTTAGGAGTGATTATTATTTATTGTTATTGTTTATTATCATTATTATTATTTTTTATTTTTTTATTTTTTTGCTGACGTCAGAAATTTGACGAATGTACTTTAATAACAATGATGTGACCTTATGATTTAATACAAAGAATTTTGGAGTGATTATTAATTATTATTATTATTATAATCATTATTATTATTGTTATTGTTATTATTATTATTTCTTTTTTGAAAACATATAAACCATCTGGCTTATGGATTCAATAAAAGATTGATATACAGAATATCTAATCATTGTAACATTAATTAAGTAAAAACTCAGTTATGATTAAGGAAAACTTCCTTTGTTTATTTAAAATTCTGCGTTGGTTCCGTTCTGTGGCTTCTGGCTCAGTGTGCGCTGGACGTCGTTTCTGTTCTGTTCTGAGGCTTCGGTGGCTTAAGGGGCGGTTCCGTTCCGGCTCAGTGTGCGACATGCTTTAAGGGACTTACTCACATTGTGAGAAAGCCCCTTTTTCCCCCAAGGGACCGGTGCCCGTTTAATAACGGGATGCGTGGGCGCCCACAGCACATCAGCGGCCAGGAACGGTGACAGCAGGTCAGCAGGTCTGGCAGGAGAAGGAGATCACGAACAATCTGCGGAGAAGTCCAGGGATGCAGCAGGAACGGTCAGAGCACGGTGTGGAGGATCCTCTGCGGGGGACTGCGAAGATGAAGACCCGAAGAGGCGCCTCCTAACACCATTGTGGGGTGAAGGAAGGCAAGCTTTACGTCTGATACGACCTCTGGCAGCAGGCAGACCATCGGCAGTCCTCCGAAGAGGATTCTCTGTTAGTGCACTCCCCCGAGGGGGAGAAACACCTGCAGGAGAGACCGTTGGACTTAGCTCCTCCCTCGAAGGATGTTCGGAGGGGGGAACTAAGCCTTCCGCTATTTCAACAACCGCAGCAGGGGTTTGACCTAACTCGTCAGCAGCCTCTGCCACAACAACGTCGACGATAGACAAAGGATCAACCTCTGCTACCGCCGGTGACTGTTTGACAGCTGCTCCCAACCTGATCATGTCAAACAGGGCTTCCTTGGAGGGCGAGCCCTGAAGCCCCAAGGAAGCCCAAAGCTGTAATAAATCATTGTTAGACACATTATTATCAAAATTAAAATCCTCCCCCAGGGGAGGAGGAGCTGCCTTGCTATGGGAGGCAACTCCCTCTCCCAAACCCCGAGATCGGTTAACAGAACTGCGGCCTACGCTACCACTCGACGGCCTCTCGGGAGAGACCGATCGAATGGGAGCTTCGGAGGTGGTTTGGGTTACGGAAGAAGAGCCCTTGAGATTTTCTCTCTTCAAGGGAACCCTTGAAGGAGAAATATCCCTTTCGGTCTTCTTCCGTCGCAGGGTAAACCTCTCCCACTGGGAGGTAGACCACTCCCTACACACTCAGGTAATCCGGGACACTTCCACAAAATAGAGGCCAACTTCCAAACACTCTGTCAAGAAGAAAAAGCAAAAGATTAATGGCTGTCAATATAGGCGAGGGTAGGAACGGACACGTCCGGTCATTACCCGAGCCAAAAGCAAAGTGGGCTCTCACAGGTGTGTGTGAGGGGTAGCAAGCTACCCCTCCCTACCCCCTGCTAACTAACGATGGGGTAGTAAACCCTCATTAAAATTCTAATGGCTCGTCATTTCAGCTACGCCGAAAGTAATACCCATATTAAATGGCGTGATTTGTATTTCAGTTACAGAACAAACAGCATTTCATTCCAGTTCCTTATACCAATGTGCTCCCTTTCTCAGCCACTGTTTTTTAATATTTCTAATAAGTTATTTATCATAATATTTTCCTCCCACACTGTCTTGCTGTCAGATTGAAGAAAAATTCTTTCCCTTTCACCTAATGTTCGGACATTTCTTTACCAAAGTTTGAAACCATCTTACCTAAAGAATATATAGCTGTATAAATTCTGCTAATTTCCCAGAAATGAATCAACAGACATCTTACGTGTTAATCCAGCTAGCCCAAGGAAAGGGAATTTAGGAAGAAAGAAAGATTCTACCTGGGTCCCCTTGCCCAGTATAAATCAAGAGGTGGTGCTCAGTGCTCCATTCTGTTGAACTGTTACCTAGATTTTTCGGTATTCCACAGTTGTATATTTTTTGTGTAGTGAATGTTGGGTTGTGGTCGGCATTCGAACACAAGGCAGTTAGGGTGCTACCTCTGGCCACAGTCCGCAAACCACTCCAGGCGTGAAAGCGTA
Source organism: Palaemon carinicauda (assembly GCF_036898095.1). Classification (NCBI taxonomy): domain Eukaryota; kingdom Metazoa; phylum Arthropoda; class Malacostraca; order Decapoda; family Palaemonidae; genus Palaemon; species Palaemon carinicauda. The sequence goes on along the minus strand of NC_090764.1, from coordinate 63,027,124 downwards.
GCGAGGCTACTGCCTTGTGGAAAAGTTGACATGTGGTTGTCTAAAAAGATTGTGTCGTGGAGAAAGTTCTCTTAGGGGCTCAGTCAGAAGCAGCAAACGGTCCGGGCACCATTCGGAGTGATACCATAGCAGAGCTATGAGGGTCCTTGAAAGATTGACTAATGTTCTAGTCTTGTTGAGTACTCTTCTCATCAGAAAGAATGGTGGGAATGAGTACACGTCAATGTTTCCTCACCGTTGTTGGAATACATCTTGCCAAAGAGCCTTGGGATATGGGACTGTACTTCATTCTTTCTCTCTCTCTGTCGGCTAGTGCCGTCAGGTACTAGCCTAACCCGTTAGCATACCGGCAAAACTACAGTATATCACAATACAGTAGCCAGTATTCCTGCAGTATAACAATACAGCAGTTAGAAAACTACACTACATAATGATACAGTAGTATGAATTTCCAACATACTCTGTGTATCCTTTCACAGTCCATTGTTGAGACCGTTTAGAAAATGTTGAGGTGAAGTATTCCTTCAACATTCTGATGTATCCTAGATCATCGGAACATCAATAATTACCCTTCAGTATTAATATTCCACAATTGGTGGAGTTAATGTTGGTATACACTGACTCCAGCTCTACGTACAAGAGTTATTCCACTCTGTATTTTCCCTGATAAGGAAATTAAAAATATTAATATTGGGGGAGGTCACAGCAATTGCCTGGACGGGAAACACAGATATGTGTCTTTCCTATTTAATTTCTAGCTTACTATCCTAAGCTATATTAATAATAGTAATGTATACTATTTTAATGCTTGTGAAAATTTATCAGTGAGATAAATTACCCCATAATCATTTCACTCTTTCTTTCCTTACAGGAGGAGGCTAAGGTGAAGTGTGCAGTCCTGTTCTGCAACCACAAAAGTAGGGACTTTTGTGGCCACAAGATGTGCAGGTCTCATGCCCCCGGCTCCATCGCAACTGAAACCCTGAGGTACTGATATCCGAAGGGTTGTACCGTATGCTAGGCCTTGATGACTGACGGTTTTGGTGATCCTGAGACGACGGAGTCGAGAGATACTGCGAGGGAAACGCTTCAGAAGTGGGTAAGAGGGTTCCAGAAGAACTCTCCGGGACTTTACCTGCCAAACGAAGCTAAGAGAAGCCTTCTGTTCCCTAAGGCCCAATCCGACGCAGTTGTGCTTCAGGCACAGGTCAAGCCTCCCTTCATTCAGCTGACGATAGAGGCCGACATCAACAAGGCTCTTGAAGGCATGGACATCCATCAAGAACAGATGTCAGAGGTGTCCTCAAGACACCGAAAAGGATCTTCTACAAGAAAATCCTGAAGAGGTGGCCCAGCCACCCGAGGAGGAAGAAGGATCCGTATCAACAATAACGGAAGACCCTCAGTTTTCTGTGACAGCATATCAACCTGTGCCGTCAACCTCTTCAGCCCCAACTCCTCATTCGGACCCTCTATTAACCAAGGGCGAGGCGCTCATGGTACAGCTGCAACAGATGATGGAAACTTCCGCAAGGAACAATAAGAGATGAGGAGGGAAGTCAGAGAAGCAAAACGCTTGGGCGTTTTCAGAAGCTCTCACAAGCCTATCAAAATCTCCGACTTACCTCAGTGCTCCGAAACCAACCCCTGGAGGTATGCGGAGTATATGCCCATGATGAATGGGAAGCTATACATTTCTGAGAAGATGGGGGCCAAACCCCTCGAAGATCTCCAATTCTGGCCTAACATTTCGGCTTACTCAGAATGAACCAGCATCTCGGGAGGAGATGGAACCTAAGGAGGTCATGATCTTTGAACATGACAAGGCAAAGGCTCTCTTGACGAGTAACCTAAAGAAAGCCGGCTACACCAACTCGAAGGTTTCAGCTTTGAGCAAGAGGCACCCTACCTTCCTTGCTCCTTCCTCCAGAGCTTTTCCCTTTTTGGCCAAAGCTCTCAACTGTGTGCTAAAAGCATTTGATGCGGGCAAACCATGCCCTGTGCTAGAGGAATGCAAACCATTGTCTCTAGCCTTGCCTACCTGCGAGAAGGAATGGAACGAGGTTCATCTAACCTTCTCAATCTCGGAACTGGATCCAGAGATAGCAGGACAACAGTTCAACGAGACCTTCCAAAGTTGTAGGAACATCTGAGAAGGGAACAGAAAACAGAAGACAAAAGAGAGACTAGCCGCCTCTTTGTCTCTCCAGAACAGTATGGAGATGTGTGCAGGCCTTTCAAACACCCCAGATAAGAACATGGTCCTAGCCAAGATGCACAGGGCTACCCTTGTGAAGGACATGTATGCTTTTGTAAAGGCCAGGAGGGCCTGTAGAGAGCATGTGTTTGCCAATGCAACAGTCAAACACGAGCCCAAGAAGTTGATCACTTCATGCATCTGGGGCAAGGACCTCTTCCCAAAACAAGTAGTCCGGGAGGTAATTGCTAAAGCCACCACGGAGAATAGGAACCTTCTCCAGAAGTGGGTCTTATCTTCCAAAAGGAAATCATCCTCTGACGCTGGTCCCCAACCCAAGAACAGGAAGACAAAGAAGCCACGCATGTCTCACAGACCTGCACAACATCCTACTGTTGCCATGACCACAGTGACCCAAATGGTTACCCAGCTGCAAACCACCTTCCAAATGGTGCCCCAGCAGCTGGTAGCTCAGTCACCAGTTTTTAATCAAGGCTTTAAGAGGCACACCACTACCTTTCGCCCTAAAGGCAGAGGCTCTAGAAGAGGCTCCTCAAGAAACCCCTCAAGGGGTAGAGGAGGACGTGGTCAGGGGAACAAACCCTCTGGATCATCTCAATAATGAGATGCTCCAGGTAGGAGGAAGACACTTCCACTTTCGGGATTGTTGGACCTTCGATCCTTGGGCCTACAGCCTAATTAAGTATGGACTCGGGTGGAAATGGAACAAAACTCCACCTGCTCTTCCTCAATTCTTCCAACACTCCACCCCTTTATTGGAAGAATATACCTTAGAACTCTTAAACAAAAAGGTAATAAGGAAAACAAAGTCCATCAAATTCCAGGGAAGGCTGTTTTGTGTTCACAAGAAAGACTCAGACAAACCCAGAGTCATTCTATACTTGTCCCAACTCAACAAGTTCATCGAGAACAACAAGTTCCGGATGCTAACCCCACAACACATAAGGACCCTGTTACCAAAAGGGGCGTACACAGTCTCAATAGACGTGGCAGATGCTTATTGGCACCTACCAGTCAGCCGCCCCCTCTCCTCCTACCTAGCATTCAAACTACAGAAGACAAATTATGTCTTCACAGCCATGCCCTTTGGACTAAACATAGCCCCAAGGATATTCACAAAACTTGCGGACACAGTCGTCCAACAGCTACGCTTAGAAGGCATTCAGGTAGCAGCATACCTGGACGACTGGTTGGTGTGGGCAGCATCCAAGACAGCTTGTCTGCAGGCAGCCACGAAGGTGATTCAGTTCAACTACAAGAAGTCTCGCCTCTCTCCAGCTCAAGTTTCAATGGTTAGGAATCCATTGGAACTTGCAGTCACACCGCCTCTCCCTTCCACCAAAGAATAGGAGAGAGATTGCAGGTTCTGTCAGGAGACTACTGAAATCCAACAAGATTTCAAGACGCCAACAGGAGAGAGTACTGGGCTCTCTCCAGTTCGCAGCTGTGACAGACCCAGTGCTAAAAGCACACCTAAAGGATGCGTCACGAGTCAGGAGAAGATATGCATCAAACGCTCGAAGAGATCAACAGATATTGACACCGACCTTACTGCAATCGCTTTTAAGGCCGTGGTCAAAGGTCAAGAGCCTGACAAGGACAGTTCCCTTACAACCACCTCAAGCTTCGGTGATCATCCACACAGATGCCTCACCGCAAGGATGAGGCGGCCATTCCCATCAAAGGAAAGTGCAAGGGAACTGGTTGCACCAGTTCAAGACCTTTCACAACAACATTCTGGAAGCCATGGCAGTCTTCCTAACGTTGAAGAAACTATCCCCTCACAGTTCAGCCCACATCAGGCTGGTCTTCAACAGCGAAGTAATAGTGAAATGTCTGAACTGACAAGGCTCGAGATCGCCTTACATCAATCACGTGATGTTAGCCGTCTTTCGCTTTGCAAGGAAGAAAAGATGGCACCTGTGAGCAGTTCACCTGCAAGGGTCCTGCAATGTGATGGCGGACGCTCTATCCAGGCGAAAACCGATAGAGACAGAATGGTCCCTGGACGCAAACTCATTCTCCTCCATCTTGGAAAGTCCCGAAACTGCAGATCGACCTCTTCGCAACGATCAACAACAAGAAACTACCTCGATATGTGGCCCCATACGAGGACCCTCGGGCAGAAGCGACGGACGCTATGTCCCTCGATTAGAACAGATGAAATCATGTCTATCTGTTCCCACCAACAAATCTCCTGTTGAAGGTCCTCAACAAGCTCAGATCCTTCAGGGGAACAGCAGCAGTAGTGGCCCCCAAATGGCCCAGGAGAAATTGGTTCCCTCTAGTGATAGAACTGAAGCTGAAGCTGTTTCCTCTACCGAATCCAGTTCTATCCCAACTGGTTCAGAAGTCGACTGTCTACGCTTCATCATTGAGAACCCAAAATCTACATCTCAAGATTTTCTCGCCTTAGCAGCCAAGAAAAGGTTCGGGATCTCAAAAGACAACATCGACTTTATAGGAGGATACAAGTCAAAGTCAACCAGAAGACAATATGAATCGTCTTGGAAGAAGTGGGTCTCTTTTGTCAAAGCAAACAGACCGGCAAAAATTTCGATAGACTTTGCCTTTCCTTCTTCATCTACCTTCAAGAACAAGGCCTGGCTTCCACCACAATAACTACGTGTAAGTCAGCTTTGACTAGACCTCTTCTTTACGCCTTCCAAGTGGATCTGTCAACGAAATCTTCGATAAGATTCCGAAAGCATGCGCTAGACTCAAACCAGCAACCCCTCCAAAGCCCATATCATGGTCCTTGGACAAAGTCTTGCACTATGCTTCAAACTTGAACAACATAGATTATACCCTAAAGGATCTCACACAGAAAGTGATATTCTTGTTCGCTATAGCCTCAGGGGCTAAAGTTAGTGAAATAGTGGCCCTATCTAGAAACGAGGGCCATATTCAGTTCACAGAAGAGGGAGAACTGAATCTTTTTCCCGATACTACCTTTCTCGCCAAAAACGAGCTGCCCACCAAAAGATGGGGTCCTTGGAGAATCTGCCCTCTGAAGGAAGATGTCTCGCTATGTCCAGTAGAGTGACTTAAGGTCTATCTTCGAAGAACTTCAGACTTCAAGGAGGGACAGCTCTTCCTAGGCGAAACCTCAGGATCAAACTTATCCCTACGTCAACTGAGGGCGAAACTCACCTACTTTATTCGCAAAGCGGACACTGACAGTACACCCGCAGGTCACGATCCTAGGAAAGTTGCTTCCTCGTTGAACTTCTTTCAACATATGGACTTTGATAGACTCCGCTCATATACGGGGTGGAAATCTTCTAGGGTTTTCTATAAACACTATGCGAAGCACGTGCACGAAATAAAACACTTTGCGGTGGCGGCAGGTAGCGTTATAAAACCTGTCGTCTAGTACTGCGATGAACAGTGGACTGTTCTGGGACTTAACAGTGGACTGGGTGAACAGGTATTAGCATCTTTGAGTGTAATACCTTTTAATGAAAATCACTATGGTGAATTTCAGACTGTTCTATATAGATGTAGAATCTAACCAATAACACCAGTGCCGTGTGAACATTTGTACACAGTGTTGGAACATATCCAACATCTAAGTGAAATCAATCAGATAATTTCCCACTAGTGAGTGGCACCTATGGATGATCTATAATATATGTATTTCTTCCCTTACAGGTTAAAAATATATATACCCAAAGATGTTGATATGTCACAAGGATTCTATTTATGACACATTTTGCTTTTGCATTTTTATATTTGTCTATACAAATAGAATTCATATAAATGTATCTGCGTCTTATTCGCCCTGATGAATACGAATAAACGATCCAAAGCATTTTAATTTTTCCTAAAATAACATACTTGAGAGTATAACCTCTGAACGAACAACCTATTTTTGGGTGATAGGGCCATATCGTCCTAATGGACCCTCCCTTCTTTCAAAAAAGGAGTATACAACTATGTAACGAAAGTCCCCAACCGAAACTACTCTATCTGCGGCTATCCGTGCTTAAATGCAACAAGGAATAGGTAAGCCGTAGTAGTACTGGGAGGGGATCCACCGGGCAACCTTGATAACGGCTACCCTTCAATTTCGCCACTCTTCCCCCTCAAAGCGTAAAGTCTATTCGGGGTGAAGACTGCCATGTGTCGTATCAAGAAATACGTCCCCCGATATTATGCAACATCCTTAAAAGTTATATTAAGGATACTCGCGCCAGGAGTTAGAATTCTGGAAACCTATGGATAATTTTCTGAGAGTATTACTGTAGCCAAATACCCCTTAGAAAGCTGCCTAAAGGAACCTTCCATCAGGACAACATGGCCCTATCACCCAAAAATAGATTTTTCGCTTTGCTCAAAATCTGTTTTATATATATATATATATATATATATATATATATATATATATATATATATATATATACCTATATATACATATATATATATATATATATATATATATATATATATACCTATATATATATATATATATATATATATATATATATATATACACATATATTTATTTATATATATATACATATATTTATTTATATACAAATATATACATGTATGTATATATATATATATATATATATATATATATATATATATATATTTATATACAAATATATACATGTATGTATATATATATATATATATATATATATATATATATATATATATATATATATATATATATATATATACATACATACATACATACATACATACATACATATATATATATATATATATATATATATATATATATATATATATATATATATATAGTTAAAAAGTCAAAGATTAATGGCAGTCAAAAAAGTGAGCGAGGAGGAAGAGTGGTGACAAACAATCCTCATCCGAGCCTAAAGCAAAGTGAGCTCAATCACAGGTGTGTCAGTGGGAGGGGTAACAAGCTAACTCCCCAACCAACCCGGCTAACTAACGGGATGGGTAGTTTAATGGCTTGTCCTTTCAGCTTCATCGAAAGTAATATCCCTATTAAATAGCATTGGTCTGTATTCTAGTAACGGAACAATTCTAGTTCCACATACAACACTTATTTAAAACCAATTTATGAGAAGAGCTCTATGAATGCTAGGCAATGTGCCTCAGTAAATTTCACAAAATAACTTTTATTGAGTAAAAAAAACATCAGACTACCTTTATCTTTATGTACATAAACTTAACCAACTGTTCAAAATCACTTACCTCTCCTCAAATGCCTCTAATAAACGAACATCCAAGATGTTTTCGATTGGCTCCCAAGTGTTGTGCCTGTAAAACATCAGACAAGATTAGATACATTCAAAACGTTACATCTGCCCAGTCTGGTATAGGATCCAATAATCCTTCCTCTATACTAAAATAATAACTTACCCATCCCTTTCAGTTGAATCTTTCTTCATTTAAGCATACAAACAACTGTTACATACCTTTTTTCTATGTATTATCCTTTACTTAAGACCTAAAAACATTTCATCGTCACTTTTTATATTTGTGTACTCGTATAACATTATGAAGGCAAAAGGAATGTTGGAAGAACATTGTACAAGAGACAGGAAACTAAGGCCTGAAAGATATGAAAAAAGACCCAGAGGTTGAAGAATACAGGGAGCTAAACTTCATATAAAAATGATTTAGTGACTATCTGCCTCTATGAGGAAGCCTGGGAAATTGGAATGAAAGATTGATGGCTGGCAACCAAACCTGTACATTGACAACAAATTTTTAAATAAAATAATATTCGAGTCAGTCATGAATAGTACACCATTACTAGTCGGATGCATTCGAGGGGAAGCATTACTAGATAAAACCAATTGCAGGATATCATAAATAGTGCAGGCTGTCTACACACAAACAATCATGACCTAGGATATATCAAAGTCCTTTTATTTACCACATCCTCTTGAAATATTACCCCTAGACAGTTATTGGGTCCTTTGACTGGCCAGACAGTACTACATTGGATTCTTCTCTCTGATTACTGCTCATTTTCCCTATACATACACACACACTGAATAGTCCGGCCTATTCTTTACATATTCTCCTCTGTCCTCATACACCTGACAACACTGAGATTACAAAACAATTCTTCTTCTTTGCTCAAGGGGTTAACTAATGTACTGTAATTGTTCAGTTGCTACATTCCACTTGGTAAGGATAGAAGAGATTATTTAGCTATGGTAAGCAGCTCTTCTAGGAGAAGGACACTCCAAAATCAAACCCATGCGCTCTAGTCTTGGGTAGTGCCATAGCCTCTGTACCATGGTCTTCCACTGCCTTGGGGTTGAGTTCTCTTGCTTGAGGGTACAATTGGGCACACTATTCAATTTAATTTCTTTCTCTTTTTTTATTTTTCTAGATTTATATATAAAAGATTTATTTGAATGTTGTTACTGTTCTAAAGATATTTTATTTAATTGTTCATTACTTCTATCGTAGTTTATTTATTTAATTTTCTAACTGGGCTAATTTGCCTGTTGGAGCCCTCAAGCTTATAGCATCTTGCTTCTTCAACTAGGGATGTAGCTTAGCAAGCAATAACAATAACAACAGGCTATAAGATGATAATTTTCAAAGTCAATAACCATTCAGAAAAAATTTCCACCGTGAAAAAATGTTTTGACACAAGAAATACCCTGATATTGCAATGTACAGCCCCAAAGGACTTACGCTGATAGAATAGAAGATTGCTATATAAATTGCTAAAAAAATTCCAACCTTAGGGCCAGTGTAAAATGGAGACCCAGAGGTTCCAGGATTTCTGAAAGGCTCTCACAGCACCACCTAGGCATTTGTTTACTGCTGAAAGTCTTCCTTTTTCTCCAAGTGATAGAGGTAGGCATCACTTTACATTCCTACTTCCTTTCAGTAGTCTAGGGAGGTGGGGAGGAATTTGGGGAACAAACACAGCACCACCCTAAATCAGGCTTTTTGTTTTCTCAAACTCCCTTCTGTGTTAGGAACTGTGGTTCCCAGGAACTAATACCAGTGTAAAAAGGTATACGTGTCAACCATAAGGGTCAAGTTAACTACATAAAATAATACTGTCCAAAAGAAAGGAAAAGCCAATAATTTAATTACAAGAGTGGAGAGCACTAATACCGGTAAATTAACACACTTACCTCAATGGGAAGAACATGATGACAAGATTATGCATCTATTACAGCATGCCTACCAATGTGGGCATTTGAGAATCCCACCTATATTGGCCTTTCCCCTCTAGGAAAATGGGCGTACAAAGGTGATGACCAAGTCATAGCTATTGAAAAGAGGATCTCCTGAGCATTATATTCGGCAGTTCTAGTAGCCTTTAAAAGAAAAGACCCCCCATTCATTTTGCATGAGCCCAGTCTCTTACGAATTGAAACCTCATAGAATCCTTGAAGGTGCATGAAGCATCCATACTTTTTGGGGTAAAACCCCATTAAGGCATTACATTCTTTGGGGAAGCTGGAATCATGTCTCAATACATATTGTCAGTGAGATTCTTCACCACTTTTCTGACTGGGCATTGCTATTCCAATGGAGAGACTCATCAGGAAAACTGTGGTAGAGAAGCAATTCCTTGACACTGAAACTGCCTCTGGCAAGAAACCAATGGCAAGGACATTTCATGCAACAGTAAGAATGAAGGAAGGCATCGATATCCTCTAATTCCACTTTGCTAAAGGGACTCCTCGCTGTACAAAACATGTTTGATCAAAACCAGAAGGACCATACATAACCAGATAACTAAGAATTACAAAACACATCCTTCTCCTCCATGTGCAAAGAGAACCCAGTTTCCACTAACTCCTACTACTAAAGCCATTCCTGAATGAGATGGGCCAGGGAGAAAAGCCCTCTTGGTGATCGAAGACCCTGAGATCTAGATAATGCAGGGTCCTGAAAGGGGGCAGAGGAAGAGGCAAGAGGAACAAAGGCCCCATGGAGCCATCAAGTTGTTGGAGACCTACCAAAGAAGCAGCTCACTAAAACAGACACCATCTTTGCAATGCAAGAGGGTTCTCCAATGTTAGCAGGCTAACCAAGCCCCAGGCATGGGTCAGGAACCTGCCAGAGAATAAAAAGGGGTGAAGCACCACTTGGAAGAGGAGCACCAAATCCAGGTGGTGCATTTAACTGGTGCCTTCCAAGGACGCAGATGTTGTATCCACTTTTTGTTGATCCACAGAGTAAGACAGCCTCCTCTTCTGGGTACTGTACAATTTTTTTGCGTTTGAACATGAAGTCCTCTAAATGATCAGAGACCAGGTCAACTATAGTCAAATGACCAAACGCGCTTACTGCTGAGTATTGTATTTTGGAGAAAACAAGATCCAGGAATTCCTTGCAGCTGTGGTTCTGCATTGCATAAAAGTGAACTCGCGTATAGCACAGAATGACTAAATATCCCAATACTAAACTATAAAATTACAAATTCGGAGATACTGTACAGTAATTCGTATCTTACCTAACGATATAAACCTTTAGCTATTTATTAGGGGGTTACTACTTTTAGCGAAGCTGAAATGACGAGCCATTAAAATTTAGCAGGGGTTAACTACCCATTCCACTGGTTTGCGGGGGTAGGAGGGGGGGGTTAGCTTGCTATAGCTCCCTCTCACACACCGGTGATTTAGCTCACTTTGCTTGGAGGTAGAACTTCAAGGGGGATATAGCTGGCGGGTAAGTTTGTATAGACATCTAAAGGTTTGTATCGTTAGGAAAAATACAAATTATCTCCGAATTTTTCATTTGTTCTGTGACTGGAATACAAACCTACGCCATTTATTAAGGGTAACTCACCCATTAGGAGGGAGGACGACCCAACCCTGCCAAACTGGGTTTGGCCTTTAACTGGGGGCTCCTTATTTTGAATAAGTTTATACCAAAAATAAGGAGTCCCTACACCTCACTAAACCTTGCTACGCAAGCTCTGCGGCCTACGCAAGCTATGTGTTGAAATGTTTAGAAGTGTGACTGTCCGGGTAAAAGATATTCCGAGTCTTTGTAAGAAAACTGTTGTAACCAGGACTTTTCCAATAGCCCCTCGCCATTTATGGGGACACAACAGTATTAGCTTAATACTAGGTACACAAGGGAGCATGGTTTACCTGCAGTGGTTTGAGATCAGCTTATGCAGAAAACCCAGGATGCTGCTTTCCCCAATAGAGGGGAGGGTGAAAAAAAGAATAAGAGCCAGTCAAACCTAGTCATTTGCGCAGACTGAAACCGGGTAACAGTGCCCTCAACCTTCTGCTACTTGTCCATTAAGGAGCTTATAGGTATTATACCAGTTGTTGTGCAGCCACCACAGGGCCAATACAGAACGTATCGAGCCTCCTGTGGGTCATGTCTTGCAGGTAGTGGACTGTAAATGTGTTTAGATGTTTCCACACCCCAGCATGTAGAGCCTGCGTCACCGAGAAATTTCTTTAGAATGCCAGGGACTAAGCTACGCCCCTGACATCCTGGGTTCTGGGGCAACGTGAAGGAGGGTCCAGTTTCGGGGCATGGTCGAAGACCTTGCGAATCCAGGCAGATATGATATTCTTGGTGGCCCTCCTTTTGTTGCTCCCTGTGCTGACAAAAAGTGAGGACACAGGGGGGTGGGCTGCAGCTATTCTCTTGAGGTACATCCTAAAACTCCTCACTGGGCAGATCAAGAGATAATTAGGGTAATCAGTTACAGAGAGGAGACTCAAAATCCGGAAGGAGTCGAATAGGGGATCCGCTACTCCCGGATTCTAAGTCTTGGCTACAAACTCAGGGACGAACCCGAACGTTACCTCTCCCCATCCCCTTGAATGGGCAATGTCATACGAGAGACCATGAAGTTCACTAACTCGCTTAGCCGAAGCCAAAGCTAGTAGGAACATAGTCTTCAAAGTGAGGTGGCAATCTGTTGCCTAGCGTAATGGTTCATAGGGAGGTCTCTTTAGAGACCTGAAAACTCGAACCACGTTTCATTAGGGAGGTCTCACTTCAGACTGAGGACAGGTAAGTTCATAACTCGGTATGAGTAAGGAAAGTTCTAGCGATGACGAAATATCCATTCCATTGAGCCCAAGGGCTAGGCTCAAGGTTGAGCGATTGCCTTTAATCGCCGAGACTGAAAGGCGTATTTCTTCACGCAAATACACGAGGATTGATTGATTGATTGATACACAAGGAACTCCGCTATTGGCATTGAGGGGAGAGATACCCCTTCTACGACACCAGCCACAGAAAACCTTCCATTTTGCCTGGTAGACTGCTGCTAATGATTTCCGCAGACATCCAGACATCCTGCTTGCAACTTGTTGTGAAAATCCTCTCTGAGTGAGGAGATGCTGGATAGTCTCCAGGTGTGAAGTCGTAGCGAAGCTACAGCTTTGTGGAGGATGTTGGCATGTGGTTGTTTGGGTAGATCATGTTGTGGAGGGAGTTCTTTTGAAGACTCCGTCAGGAGGTGCAGAAGGTCCGGAAACCATTCTGCATGATGCCATGGCGGAGCTATGAGTCATTAAGAGGTTGACCGATGTTCTGGCCTTCTTGAGTACCCTCCTCATCAGACAGAAAGGGGGAAAGGCGTAAACGTCGATGTTGTCCCACTGTTGTTGCATGCATCTTGCCAGAGCCTTGGGGTCTGGGAATGAGGGAGCAGTACAACGGGAGCCTGAGGTTCAGGGCCGTTACGAAGAGATACACAGTCAGAGAATCCCACAAAGTCAAGACTTTGTTGGCTACTAGATGATCCAAAGACCACTCACTATCGGAGATGCTCTGCTCAGGTTGTTGGCGAGCACATTCCTCTTGCCCGGAATGAAGCATGCCGATAGTGGTATCGAGTGAATTTCGGCCCATCTCAGTATCTCTACTGCTAGATGACCACCACCGAGTGTCCCGCCAGGAACTGTTGAAGGGCCAGAAAGATGGCCTTCATCTGTAAGAGATTTATGTGAAGGTGCTCTTCTGAATCTGACCAGAGGCCCGAGTCGCGTGGTGCAGCACATGAGCCCCCACCTTTTTTTTTTTTGAAGCGTCTGAGAACAGTATCAAATCTGGGGGAGGACAAGAAGATCCACTCCCTTTCGTAAGTTTTTGTCTGACACCCACCATTCGAGGGCCGTCTGTTCCGCTGATCTCATGGGGATCAAGAAGTCCGGGGAATCGATGGCCTGACTCCACCGGGAATTGAGTCACCACTGGAGAGATCGAATCCTTGGGACCGTTGGGAACTAGACAGGCCAGAGATGAAAGGTGTCTGAGGAGACGTAGCCACGTCTGGGCTGGAAGTTTTTCCCGTCTGAGAAAGGGTCTTGCGACCTTTCTCAGCCTTATTATCCTGCCGTCTGATGGGAAGGCCTTGTGGAGATAGGTGTCTATTATCATGCCTAGGTATACCAGTCTCTGCGTAGGAAGCAGGGCGGACTTCTCGAGGTTTACCATGATCCCCAGATCTTGGCAAAGCCTCAGAAGTTTGTCTCGGTGTTGAAGAAGGGTTGTCACCGAGTCCGCTAGGATTAGCCAGTCGTCAAGAAAACGGAAGATATGGATAACAATCTTGTGTGCCCAAGATGATACTAGGGTGAACACTCTGATGAAGACTTGAGGTGCTGTGGAAAGACCGAAGCACAACACCTTGAACTGTTATTTCCTGTTGTCTAGGCTGAATCTTAAGTACTTCCTTGAAGACGGATGGAATGGGATCTGGAAGTAAGTGTCCTTTGGGTCCAGTGTGCACATCAAGTCCCTTGGACTTACCGCTTGTCTGACTGTGTCTGCCATCTCCATGATGAATGGAGTCTGCTTGACAAACTTGTTCAGAGCTGAGAGGTCGAAGACGGGTCTCCAGCCTCCAGACGACTTTTTCACAAGAAAGAGTCGACTGAAGAAGCCTGGGAACTCATCGAGAACCTTATGGAGAGCACCCTTCTTCAACATGGTGTGGACTTCTGCTCGGAGGGCTACCCCCTTTGCTGTTCCCATTGCAAAGGAGTCTATTGACACTGGATTCCCGATCAGGGGAGGGAGAGATGTTGGGAACGGGACACGACACCCTGAACAAATCACGGAGATTGTCCAGGGCTCGGCCCTGAGTTGCTTCCACCTGTCCCAACGACTTTGTAGGCATCCCCCCACTGGCGGACAAGCGGGGGAAATGCCTTTCCTAGTGTTTGCGGCCTCAGTCCCTCCCTGTAGGAGATTTTCCTCCCCTGGAGGAATTAGTACCTTTCCCGTCTTTGTTCGGAGGGGGATTTTTAGACACCATTGTCTTCACTGCTGTCTTGTTTGTCATGATCATTGAACGGGACTGCTGAGGTGCTGGTGGTTTATAGGGCTTGGATGTCAAAGCCCTAAGGAGGAGGGAGTCCTGGTGGAACTTCCTCCATCTCTCGGCAGCGTCTTCCACGTCCTTCTGCTCAAACAAGGGAGGTCACCTCTAAAGAGGAGTTCCTGAGCCTGGTGATCTCGGCATTTGGGACCTGCTGGTGGAATCTCTCAGACACCGGATCTCGACGTATCAGGATGGTGTTTGCCCGTGAGTTTGAGACTTGATGGGTAAGAAACTTGATGATGCGTGTGCCTGAGAGGAGGAATGCTTCCATCTCTTTTCTGGTGCGTTACATGGAGAAATCCTCGGTTCGAACCAGGATTCCCAGGGTCCCCAACCACAGAGCAAGCCATGAAGTAGCCTGTATGGCATACTTCATGACCTTCTCCTGGTTGAGGATATCTGATGCCGAGAACGACACCTGACAGCTGGAGACCCTCTCTAGAGAGACTCTCTTGATGAGCTCTTCAAGATCTCAAAATACCTCCTCTGCTGGGAGAAGCTTGGCAGTAGAGCCGGAACATTGGGAGGAGGAGCTCAGAGAGCTGTTGGGCAATCTTAGCCCGGGCACTCTTTAGCCCTTGAGACCAGGGCAAGGATGCACTTGTCTTAGAGGGCTTCTGAGTGCTGAAGACACAGTCTAAGATTGTGACTTTGCCCTCTCAAAGGAGTATCTCAGGGTCCAAAAACCCATTTAAGTACACTAATAAGAGTCAGAACCTGTCAAAATGCATGTTCTGACTCTTTCGGTTCCCCCTCCAAAGTGGGACCAGCAGCGAAGTCTCCTTCTTCGCCCCGAGAGAGCTCCTCTCAGGGTGGGTCGCGGGCATCCCTAGAGTGACTAGCGGCTCCTGTAGGTCCTTGAAGAGGACTTCGGAAGAGTCTTGGAGTCCTTAGATTTCTTTTAAGGAAGGAAAAAGGACTCAATCATCGAAAGCCAGATGGAATCGTCCCTTCTGACTTCCGTCGGTGGCGGAAAACTCTCCGTGCCAGGAGAGACTTCCTCCAAAGGTGAAAGGTAGGAAGTTCAGGCCTCGCACGACTCTCTCGGCAGAGGGGAGCTAGGAGTGTGTCCAGCGGGCGTAAAAGAAGTTAGCTTCACCTTAGGGGATGCCATCACATCTGAGACTCCTCTTTTCATCTTTAGGGGAGAAGCAGCCAAGTTCCTCATGGTAGGTCTGCTGGTGTGCCGATGGGATGGAGTTTCCTTTTTCCTACACACAGACCAAACAGTCTGGCCTATTTTTTACACATTCCCCTTTGTCCTCATACACCTGAAAACACAAAGATTACAATACAATTCTCCTTTGCTCAAGGGATTAACTACTGCGATGTATTTGTTCAGTGGCTACTTTCCTCCTGGTAAGGGTAGAAGACTCTTTAGCGATGGTAAGCAACTCTTCTAGGAGGGCACCCCAAAATTAAACAATTTTTCTCTGATCTTGGATAGTGCCATAGCCTCTGTCCCATGGTTTTCCACTGTACGGTTCTCTTGCTTGAGGGTACACTCGGGCACATTATTCTATCTTATTTCTCTTAGTTTATATTCGAAAGATTTATTTTAATGTTGTTACTGACCTTTAAGCATTTTTTTTCAATTGTTCAATACTTCTCGTAGTTTCCTGATTTCCATTCCTAATTGTGCTATTTTCCCTGTTGGGGCCCTAGGACTTACGGCATCTTGCTTTTCAACTATGGTTGCATTAGCAAGCAACAATAATAATAATAATACAATCAAAGGGTGGTACCCAGTGCCCAGGTCATTCCTGACTGTTTACTTTTTGCCCAGATATCTGGGCATTCCACCATATTTTTTGTGTAATGCAAAGTTAGTGTGTGGTTGGCATTCTAACACTAGGAAGTCTGCCTGCTAAGTCAGACCACAGTCTGCAAACCACTACAATGACAATGAAGAAATTTCTTCTGCATTATTTTTTTTGCTCATGGCATTCATTTTACATCTGCCTGTATGGCATTTCTTTCCAATACATTTCTCTCCATACATTGTTTATTAAAAAAATTCAACCTTTTCATGGTATTTTTCAATACTTAGTGTTTTTAGGGGCCGTATTATCATCCTTAGACTCCCGACGAGACGGCAAATACTAAAGTACAGCACAAGGCAGATCTAACGAGGAGAGCCTACGTCCCCGCTAGAACGAGGGTGGAGCAAGTCTGCAAGAGGCGGAGTATGTTTCAGCATCCTCCTCTTCAGCTTTGCCATCATAAAATGTTAATTACCGGAAGTTGAGATCCTGCCTGATCCCCTTGGTACCTCTTGAAACCTCCCAAGATCTTCTGATGAGAGAGAAGGGCATATTTGATGTATCTCGGTGAACCATTCCCTTGATGGCCAGAGAGGAGCAACCAACGTCAACCTGGTCCCTTCATGAGAGGCGAACTTCTGTAGGACTTAGTAAAGTATTTTGAAGGGGGGAAATGCATAAACTTCCAGGTGAGACCAGTCCAGTAAGAACGCATCAATGTGGACCGCCTCTGGATCTGGAACTGGACAGCAGTAAGTTGGAAGCCTCTTCGTTATCGAGGTTGCGAACAGATCTACAGAAGGACGTCACCATATCCACCATAGTTTCTCGCACACCTGATGAAGAGTCCATTCTGTGGGGATGACTTGTCCTCTTCTGCTGAGGAAGTCTGCCATCACGTTCCTTTCTTCCTGAATGAATCTTGTAAAAAAGGTGATGTTTCTCTCCTTCGACCAAACTAGGAGATCCCTTGCAGTTAAGTAAAGGGACTGCGAGTGGGTCACGCCTTGCTTGGAGATGTAGGCTAACGCTGTGGTGTTGTCTGCGTTTACCTGTACCACCTTGTTTCGAATCAGTCCTTCAAAACTTTGAAGGGCCAAAAGAACTGCTAGAAGCTCCTTCTGGTTGATGTGAAGCTTTACCTGGTCTTTAGATCAAAGGCCAGAGCACTCTAGTCTGCCTAGTGTTGCTCCCCACCCCGAGTCCGAAGCGTCTGAGCACAACACATGGTCTGGGTTCTTGTGTGCAAGAGAGAGGCCTTCCTGAAGTCTGAGATTGACGTCCCACCATTTCAGGCAAGTCTTGACCCTTTCTGGAAGTGGAATGGACACTGCTTCCAAGCCCTTCTCCTTGTCCCAATGCTGGTTGAGGTGAAACTTGAGAGGGTGCAGATTGAGTCTTCCTAGGGAGACAAACTGCTCCAGTGACGAGTGTGTTCCCAGCAGACTCATCCACATCCTTACAGAGCAACTGCTCTTTTTCTGATAAAGACAAATCTTTAAGAGAGCTTGCTCTAGTCTTGTGGGCGATGGAAAAGCCCAAAAAACTAGACTCCCCAAATAGAGAATAGTTTGAGATGGGGTCAGTTGCGACTTCTCCTTGTTTACTAGGAGACCCAACTCCTTTGCTGGGGCCAAAGTCCATCTGAGATCCTTCAGACAGCGATTGAAGGATGACGCCCTAAGTAACCAGTCGTCTAGGTATAGGGAGGCTCTGACACCTGTTGAGTGCAGGAAGCTCGCCGCGTTCTGCATGAGCTTCGTAAATACAAGAGGAGCAGTGCTGAGACCGAAGCACAGAGCTCGAAATTGGAACACTTCCTTCCCATACACGAACCTTAGATAATGTTGGAAGGTCAGATGGATATGGATATGGAAGTATGCGTCCTGGAGATCGAGAGAGACCATCCAGTCGCCTTCCCTTACTGCTGCCAGAACAGACTTGGAAGTTTCCATAGTGAACTTTGCTTTCAGGATGAATACATTGAGTGCGCTCACATCCAGCACTGGTCTCCAACCTCCTGAGTTCTCTGGAACTAGGAAGAGGCGGTTGTAAAAGCCTGGAGACTGATGGTTTAAAAACTTCACCACAGCTCCTTCTCTAACAAGAGGGGCACCTGTTAGCGCAAAGCTTGTCTTCTTGCTTCCTCTCGGTATCTGGGAGAGAGATCTATCGGCTTTTGAACAAGAGGAGGTTTCTTTACAAAGGGAATTTTGGTCTGCTCCTCTTCTCTCTCAGGCCTGCCAGAATTTCTTCAATCTGGCCCCTACTGATGTCTGAAGTTGTGGGCAGTCAGACTCTGCCACGACTTGATCTGGCTCCCCTCCTTTTACCTCGTCTTCCATCAGAACGAGAGTTACCTCTGTTGGAGGCTCTGCCACGAAAGGGAGGAATAAACCTAGAAGCAGGGGTATTCAACTTCGAATTGTTGCTTGAAAACGACAACGGTAATACCTTGCGAGCCGTTTTAGAAACTAGATCATGGGTGTCCTTTAAGGCAAGGGAAGAAGCTATATCCTTCACAAGATCTTGGGGAAAAAGCAAACGAGAGAGTGGTGCATAAAGAAGTTCCGACTTCTGACAAGGAGTAACTCCCGTAGCTAAGAAAGAGCACAATGACTCTCTCTTCTTAAGAACACCCGCAGTAAAAAGAGCAGCAAGCTCATTGGATCCATCTCTTACTGTTTTGACCATACATGACAATCTGAACAACGGACTCATTATTAAATGCAGACACTTTCTTGCTCAAGGCTCCCAATGACCAGTCAAGAAAGTTGAAGACTTCAAAGGCACGGAAGACCCCCTTGAGCAGATGGTCTAGTTCTGAGGTAGTCCATAACACTTTTGAGCGTCTCATGGTTAGACGACGAGGAGAGTCTATCAGGCTTGAGAAGTCCCCCCGGGGCAGAGGCAGGTACTCCCAAGCCAAGAACTTCTCCTGTGTCATACCAGACGCTCAAACGAGAAGCAAGTTTAGATGAAGGGAAGGCAAAGGTTGACTTGCCAAGACTTCTTTTGGTCTGCAACCAATCTCCCAGCAAACGCAAAGCTCTCTTAGACGACCGAGAGAGCACCAATTTAGTAAAAGAGGGAGCTGTAGCAGCCAACCCTAAAGTGAATTCTGAAGGAGGCAAGCGTGGAGCAGCAGGAACTAAATGCGAAGGAAAAACTTCCTTAAAAATAGTCATGATCTTCTTAAAATCCAAAGATTGCTTGGCAGATCCAGGTTCCTCTTCTTCAGACAAGAAACCCAAAGGTACTGCTGTGGAAAGGGGATCATCCGCTTCTTCCTCAGAACAAACTTCATGCGAAAGTTGAATGTTCTTACGAGGTGGAGAATCAACAAGAAGTCGGGATGGAATAGCTTGACAGCTTGCATCAACCTGCCGATGAGTAACAGGCAGAGGATGAAGGTCGACGTCACGTCGGGACTGCATCGACTGACGCTCAACGTCACGTCGAAGCTGACGATCGGCGTCACGTTTGACAGCATGCCGAACACTAGGGGTCACGTCAGCGTGACGTGAAACTTCACGCTTAGAAGTCTGATGAGAAGAATCACGCTTATCAGAACCGTGACGCTCCGCACGAGGGTTCCTGTCGATCAGGGGCTGGACAGTAAGACTGCATTAAAGTGGACAGTTTCGACTGCATGTCCTGCGGCATGCTAAAATTAGGATCCCGAACACGAGGATCAGAACGTGACTTCGGTAACGTCCGTTCCGCAACGTCAGTGAGGATAACGGGAGCAGCAGCACTCACGTCACGTCTGGAACGTCCAGACGAAACTACAGAACCGTGACCCTGTGCAGGAGCCTCCGGAACAACAATACCAGACGTTATAAAGGAACGTTTGGCAGGCGAACCTTCCTCTGATGAAGGTAGACGTTCTGGACTGCTCCAATGACTGCAGCCAGGACGTTGACTTTGTTCTGAAGGAACCAATTTCCAATTGAGATGTTTGGAAACCTGATGCCAGGATTTCTTACTGATGTTAACATCTTTGGAGGATGAGGAGAACTTAGTCTCACCTCTCCCATGATAAGGGCGATCGTGACGAGCAACGTCAACCACAACTCGTGAGGGAACGTCTGTTCGTGGGTTAAAACCTATCATTTCCTTCCGTCGTTTGACATTCCTTCTCCTAGGGGTTGGGGAGCTTGAAAGAGGTCTAGGACTGGGTGAACGGCAAGTACGAACAGACGAACCCTCCGCAACACTAACACTGGCACTTTTTAACAATTTAACATCGGGCATGAGCTGATTCCTATCCGTAGCAAGCGATTCGACCTTGGCACCAAGAGCATGAAACACCTTCATCATGTCCATCAGTGAAGGCTCGTTAGTGCTAGTAGGGGGTTCAGAAACTACCACTACAGGGGGAGGAAAAGGATCAGGGACATGGGGAGAGGAAAATTCTCGAGAATGAGAAGAGCTTCTTCTGACCATATCTCTCTCTAACTTACAAGTGTACTTTTCATACTCAAGCCACTCGGTATCTGATAAAATCACACAATCATCACATCGATCCCCTAACTGACATATCTTACCTCTACATTTGTTATAAATAGAGTGGGGGTTGATGGAGGCCTTTGGAAGGCGGGTTTTACAGCCATTAGCACATTTCCTATACACAGGGGAAGGGTCAGCCATTTTGGAATATCCAGAGGGAGATAAAAAAGAAAGCAAGGGTCAAAAGCAGTCAAATCAAAAAGAGGTTCAAGAAAAGTCGAAAGAAAAACCAACCAAGCGAAAGCCATAAACCAAAACAAGTACTTCACCAAAGCTGTAGAAAACTTGAGGTTAGCGTGAGCAAGAAAATTTCAATGTTTACGCCACAGCGGCAGAGAAGAACTGAGGACTTGACGAATGGTTCCAGTATCCTGGCGAGTGGTGGCGCTAGTTGTACACCTAGCAACCCAATCTTCGATGGCCCGCGAGTTTTGAATTTCTGCCGGGCGTCAGAGACGTTAGCTATATATATATCCACCGGCTAAGTTAAATGTTTAAAAATAAAATTTTCCTTGTAAAAAAATCAATTTGACAGGTAATAAGGAAATTTTGGCAAATGGGAAACTGAAAAACCAAAAGGAAAATCTACTTCAACACTCAGAAATCAGGATTGAAATCAAAACCTTATATCATGTATGAATCACACTTTTACAGTTAAGCAGATATGTAAGAAATATTTAGCAAAAGGTAAGGAGGTGTATGTTGCGTTTATGGATCTGGAGAAAGGGTTGATAGGGAAGAAATGTGGAATGTGATGAGGTTATATGGAGTTGGTGGAAGGTTGTTGCAAGCAGTGAAAAGTTTCTACAAAGGTAGTAATGTGTGTGTTAGGATAGGAAATGAAGTGAGCGATTGGTTTCCGGTGAGAGTGGGGCCAAGACAAGGATGTGTGATGTCGACATGGTTGTTTAACTTGTATGTTGATGGAGTGGTGAGAGAGGTGAAAGCTTGAGTGCTTGGACAAGGATTGAAACTCGTAGACAAGAATGATCATGTATGGGAGGTAAATCAGTTGTTGTTTGTGTATGATACTATACTGGTTGCAGACTCGGAAGAGAAACTTAGCCGATTAGTGACAGAATTTGGAAGGGTGTGTGAGAGAAGGAAGTTGAGAGTTAAAGGGGGTAAGAGTAGGGTTATGAGATGTATGAGAAGGGAAGATGGTGCGAGATTGAATGTGTTGAATGGAGAGTTACTTGAGGTGTGGATCAGTTGAAGTACTTGGGGTCTGTTGTTGCAGAAAATAGTGGGAGTGGAAACAGATGTACGTCAGTGAGTGAACGAAGGATGCAAAGTGTTAGGGGCAGTGAAGGGAGTGGTAAAGAATATAGGGTTGGGCATGAATGTAAAGAGAGTTCTGTATGAGAAAGTGATTGTACTAACTGTGATGTATGGATCGGAGTTGTGGGGAATGAAAGTGACGGAGAGACAGAAATTGAATGTATTTGAGAAGTATGGTTGGTGTATCTCGAGTAGATAGGGTTAGGAACGAAGTAGTGGGGGTGAGAACGGGTGTAAGAAATGAGTTAGCAGCTAGAGTAGATATGAATGTGATGAGGTGGTTTAGTCATGTTGAGAGAATGGAAAATGGTTGTCTGCTAAAGAAGGTGATGAGTTGATGGGAGAAGTACAAGAGGAAGACCAAGGTTTGGGTGGATGGATGGAGTGAAGAAAGCTCTGGGTAATAGGAGGATAGATGTGAGAGAGGCAAGAGAGCGTGCTAGAAATAGGAATGAATGGCGAGCGATTGTGACGCAGTTCAGATAGGCCCTGCTGCTTCCTATGGTCTCCTTGGATGACCGCGGAGGTAGAAGCAGTAGGGGATTCAGCGTTATGCAGCTTCATCTGTGGTGGATAACGGGGGAGGCTGGGCTGTGGCACCCAAGCAGTACCAGCCGAACTCGGTTGAGTCATTCATCAGGCTGGGAGGAGCGTAGAAAGGAAAGGTCCCCTTTTTTTCATTTGTTTGATATCGGCTACCCCTCCAAAATTGGGGGAAGTGCCTTGGTATATGGATGGATCACTTCAAAGAAATGCATAATAAATATTAGCTGTAAAGGGCAGTAAGCTGGTTAAGTTATCTTTGGGAAGGTCCTAGGGTTAACAAGCTGCAGCCACGACAATGTTTGGCAACCAGGCTGCCACACCCTCTCTGGGGGATGAGTCAACCAGTTGGTATCACTAAACGTAGCCGAAAAGGCAATAAAACGAATATCAGGTCATTTCATACAAATCTAATTACAAATGGATGAACGAAGTGGCCTGAATGTTATAAGCCCAAGGGCTCCAACAGGGAAAAATAGCCCAGTGAGGAAAGGAAACCAAGAAATAAATAAATGATATAAGTAAATGAAAATTAAAATAAAATATTTTAAAAACATTAACATTAAAACAGATATTTCAAATATAAACTATAAAAAGACTTATGTCAGCCTGTTCAACATAAAAACATTTGCTGCGAGTTTGAACTTTTGAAATTCTACTGATTCAACTACCCAATTGGGAAGATCATTCCACAACTTGGTCACAGCTGGAATAAAACTTCTTGAGTACTGTGTAGTATTGAGCCTCATGATGGAGAAGGCCTGACTACTAAAATTAACTGCATACCTAGTATCACGAACAGGATGGAACTGTACGGTAAGATCTGAATGTAAAGGGTAGTCGGAATTATAAAAAATCTTATGCAACATGCATAATGAACTAATTGAACAACAGTGCCAGAGATTAACATCTAGATCAGGAATAAGAAATTTAATAGACCGTATGCTCCTGTCCAACAAATTAAGATGACAAATTCGGAGATAATTTGTATTTTTCCTAACCATAGAAACCTTAGCTATTTACATAGGGTATTACTTTCGGCGTAACTGAAAATGACGAGCCATTCGATTTTCAACGAGGGTTAACTAACCCCACCCCCCACGCTAGTTAGCAAGGGGGTAGGGGAAGGGGTAGCTTGCTACCCCTCCCCCCCCACACCGGTGAATTGTCTCACTTCACTTAGAGGTAGGACTTGTCTTGAGGGACAGGGCTGGCGGGCAAATATGTGTAAATAGCTAAGGTATGTATGGTTAGGAAAAATACAAATTATCTCCGAATTTGTCATTTGTTCCGTAACCGAAATACAAACCACGCTATTTACATAGGGTGACTTACCCCTTAGGAAGGGTGGAAAGTCCCCAGCCTTACTGGCTTTGGCTTTACTCTGTGACTCAGAATCCGAGTGAGCAGCACTTGAGAAAAAGTCCCTGCACCTCACAAGTTCCTTGCTCTACAAGGAACGTGCGGCCTACATAAGCTTGTGTGTTGAGGAATAGAGTGTGACTCGTCCTAGGAAGTTGACCTCGAGTCCTTTAGATGGAATTCTAGGCTAGGACGTTCCCAATACCACCTCGTCAGGGTATGGGGTACACGACAGTATTAACTTAATACTAGGAACACAAGGGAGCATGGTTTACCTGCTGAGGTTGAGGTCAGCTTTGCAGAGACCAGGATGCTGCTTTCCCCAAGAGAGGGGAGTATGAAGAAAGAACTAAGGGCCAGACATACTCTTTCATTCACGCAAACTGAGACCGGGTAACAATGCCGTCAACCTTCTCCTACCTATCCAATAAGGAGCCTGAGGTTAGACCAGCTGTTGTGCAGCCACCACGGGGCCGATAGAAAAAGTATCGAGGCTCCTGTGGGTCACGTCCTGCAGGTAGTGGGCTGTGAAGGTCGTTTGACACTTCCAGACCCCAGCTTGTAGCAACTGCATCACAGAGAAGTTTCTCTTGAAGGCCAGGGACGTAGCGATGCCCGACGTCGTGTGCTCTAGGGCGACGTGACGGAGGAGGGTCAGGATTCAAGGCGTGATGGATAACCCTTCGAATCCAGGCCGAGATGGTGTTCTTGGTGACCCTCCTCTTAGTCCTTCCTGTGCTTACGAACAACGCCTGCACGCGGGGACGAACTGGAGCTGTTCTCTTCAAGTAACGCCTCAGACCCCTCACTGGACATAATAGCAAATGGTCGGGGTCACTTGTTACAGAACGGAGACACGTGACCCTGAAGGAGTCGAACCGTGGGTCCGGCACTCCAGGGTTCTGAGTCTTGGCAACAAACTCAGGGACGAACCTGAACGTTACCTCCCCCCATCCCCTTGAATGGGCGATGTCGTATGAGAGACCATGAAGTTCACTAACTCGTTTGGCAGAGGCCAACGCAAGTAGGAAAGCCGTCTTCCAAGTCAGGTGGCAATCAGAGGCCTGGCGTAATGGTTCGAAGGGGGGTCTCTTCAGAGCCCTGAGGACACGAACCACGTTCCATGGAGTAGGTCTCACTTCCGACTGAGGGCAGGTAAGCTCATAGCTACATATGAGTAAAGAGAGTTCTAGCGAGGAAGAAATGTCCACTCCTTTCAGCCTAAAGGCCAGGCGAAGGCTGAGCGATAGCCTTTCACCGCTGAGACCGAAAAGCGCATTTCCTCCCGCAAATACACGAGGAACTCCGCTATTGCTGGAATAGTGGCATCGAGTGGAGAGATACCCCTCCCACGACACCAACCACAAAAGACTCTCCACTTTGCCTGGTAGACTCCCGCGGAGGACTTCCGCAGGTACCGAGACATTCTTTCCGCAACCTGCTGCGAAAAGCCTCTCTCCGTGAGGAGACGCTGGATAGTCTCCAGACGTGAAGCCGAAGCAAGGCTACGGCTTTGAGGTAGATGTTGCAATGTGGTTGCCTGAGTAGCTCGTGTCGTGGGGGAAGTTCTCTCGGAGGTTCCGTTAGGAGTTGTAGAAGGTCCGGGAACCATTCCGCGTGATGCCATAGCGGAGCTATTAAGGTCATTGTCAGGTTGACCGATAGTCTAGTCTTGTTGAGCACCCTTCTCATCAGACAAAACAGTGGGAAGGCGTACACGTCGATGTTGTCCCACCGTTGTTGGAAGGCATCTTGCCAGAGAGCCTTGGGGTCCGGGACTAGAGAGCAGTACAGAGGCAGCTTGAAATTCAAGGCTGTCGCGAACAGGTCCACTGCCAAGGAACCCCACAAAGTCAGGACTTTGTTGGCTATCTGAGGATCCAAAGACCACTCGGTACTCACTATCTGCGAAGCTCTGCTCAGACTGTCGGCGAGCACATTCCTCTTGCCAGGAATGAAGCGAGCTGATAGTGTTATCGAGTGGACTTCGGACCACCTCAGAATCTCTACTGCAAGATGGGATAGCTGTTGTGAAAAGGCACCTCCCTGCTTGTTGATATAAGCCACTACCATGGTGTTGTCGCTCATCACCCCCACGGAGTGGCCCACCAGGGTCTGTTGGAACTGTTGAAGGGCCAGATACACCGCTTTCATCTCTAGCAGGTAGGTACTTTTCTGATTCTGACCAAAGGCCTGAGACCCTCTGGTTCTGAATGTGGGGCCCCCACCCTTCTTTTGACGCGTCCGAGAACAGTGTCAAATCCGGGGGAAGGACGAGAAGATTCACTCCCTTTCGTAGGTTTCCGTCGATCAGCCACCACTGCAGGTCCGCTTCTTCCGTGGGTCCCATAGGGACCAGAGAGTCCGGGGAATCGGTGCCCTGATTCCACCGGGACTTAAGCCGCCATTGCAGGGATCTCATCCTGAGACGGCCGTTTGGGACTAGACGGGCCAGGTGACCTAAAAGACGTAACCATGATTGGGCTGGAAGCTCTTCCCGCCTGAGGAAGGGCTCTGCAACCCTCCTCAGCCTTGCTATCCTGTCGTCTGATGGAAAGGCTTTGTGGAGATTGGTGTCTAATAACATGCCTAGATATACCAGTCGTTGGGTCAGCTGCAGAGGACTTCTCGAGATTTACCATGATGCCCAGATCTAGGCAAAGTTCCAGACGCCTGTCTCGGTGTCGAAGAAGGGTCGACTTCGAGCTGCCAGGATCAGCCAGTCGTCCAAGTATCGGAGGAGACGGATGCCGTTCCTGTGCGCCCACGACGAAATCAGGGTGAACACTCTGGTGAACACCTGTGGAGAGACCGAAGCACAGTACCTTGAACTGGTAGGTCTTGCTGTCTAGGCTGAATCTCAAGTACTTCTTGGAAGACGGATGGATTGGGATCTGGAAGTACACGTCCTTCAGATCCAGTGTGCACATGAAGTCTTGTGGTCTCACTGCATGTCTGACTGTGTCCGCTGTCTCCATGCTGAACGAAGTTTGTTTGACAAACTTGTTAAGAGCTGAGATCGATGACGGGTCTCCAGCCTCCAGACGACTTCTTTACAAGAAAGAGTCGACTGAAGAAGCCTGGGAAGCCGTCAACGACCTTTTGGAGAGCATCCTTCTTGAGCATGGTCTCGACTTCTGCCCGAAGGGCTAGCCCCTTTGCCGATCCCATGGCATAGGAGCTCAACGACACTGGATTCGCTGTCAGGGGAGGTTGAGATGTTGTGAATGGGACGCGATATCCTTGGCCGATCACAGAGACCATCCAGGAATCGGCCCCATGTTGCTGCCACCTGTGCACGCAACTTTGTAGGCATCCCCCCACAGGTGGACACGCAGGGGGACTGCCAATCCTAGCATTTACGGCCACGGCCGCTCCCTCTAGGATTTCTGCCTCCCCTGGAGGCCTTTTCCCCCCTCTTGTCCTTGACAGGAAAGGGCTGTGGCTTAGACACCTTCGTCTTAGCTGCCGGAGCCTGCTTCGGTGTCCTGCGAGGCTGCTGTTGATGCTGTTGTGGAGCTGGAGGCTTGTAGGGCCGAGATGTGAGGGCCCTTTGGAGGAGCGAATCATGATTCGACTTCCTCCACCTCTCAGCTGTGCGTTCTATATCCTTGGGCTCAAACAAGCTTCCTCCAAGGATGGAGGAGTGTCTGAGCCCGATGGAACTTCTCGGTCACCGCATCACATCGCTTTAAGATCGAGTTGGCCCACAGGTTGGTAACCTGGTGAGCCAGGAAGTCGATGGAGCGAGGGCCGGAGAGGAGGAAGGTCTCCAGGCCCTTCATATTGCTCTCCTTAGACAAGTCCTCGGAGCGCAATAGGATGCCCAGAGAACCCAGCCAGACGTCCAGCCACGAAGTGGCCTACATGGCACACTTCGCGACCTTCTCCTGGCTAAGGATCTCCGATGTCGAGAATGTCACCTGCCGGGAGGAGAGCCTCTCAAGAGGAGTTCCCCTGGTGAGCTCTTCCACCAAGTGGTGGAGGGGAAGAGATATACTGGACTCCCCCCATGATCTCAAAATACCTCCTCTGCTGTAAACGAGGAGGTGGGAGGAGCTTGTTCCCGGCAGAAGAACGGCTGGAGGGGGCGAGTTCCGAAAGCTGGGCTTCGACCTTATCTCTGGCACTCTTCACCCCCTGGGACCAAGGCAAAGCTGCACTGGCCCTTGGGGGTTTCAGGGTACCATAGACTTGGTCTAGGACCGTATCCTTGCCTTCACAAGGGGCGATCTCCGGGTCCTTGAACCTGTTGAGTTGCCTCATCAGATTCAAGACCTGCCAGAAGGCATGCTCCGACTCGTGCTGCTCTCCTCCCTGTGGACTGGCAACTAAGTCTCCTGTCCCCAAAGGCTCTTCTTGGGGAGACACGTGGACGTTCTCCCGGGGTCTGGTTGGCTCTGGTCGGATCCGTGGAGACGACTTAGGAATAGTCTTTGAGTCCTTGGGTTCCCTCCTGGGCGGGATACAGGACTCCAGCAAAGAGGTCTGGAAGGTACCTTCCACGCGAGACGTTTCTCTTCCTCGAGGTGGGGTTCCTCCCATTGGTGCCGTGGGAGAGGCCCTCACCTCACTGGACTCTCCTGAGGACAGAAAAGCTTCGTCCACAGGAGAAGGAGAAAACGAATGCAAAGGGGATGGAGCCTTCCTGCCGGACCTCTTAGGAGCCAACTTCTCCCTGGGAGAAGTCACCACGTAGTCCACTCCTCTCCTTCTCTTCAGCGGAGGCAAGTCTGTCTTTGGTTTGAGTCCCAGATCAGCGAGGGCCGGCTTCACAGCCTGCACCACCGCTTTCATCAGGTGACCAAACCAAGACTGACAGGTGACCGACGCAGTGTCAGTAATCCCCGCTGGAGGGAAGGGGATCTCCTGATCCTTCGGAGTGGACGCAACGGGGCCTGCCTGAAATGAAGAAAGGGAAGAATGTTGCCTGGACCTCTCCGGTGACTCTTTCTGGTCCTGGATGAGAGCCCTGCGCTTGCGCAGTGGCGATCCTGATGGCGATCTGGAAGTACGCGTCCCTGTCGGAAGCACGCGCTGCGGATCCCAGCGAGAATGGGGGTCGCGCTGGAGCATTCGGAGGGTCGCGAGTGGGCGACTGCCGGAGCGCGGGCGCGTAGATGCGCGGAGATATACGTGCGCGGGCGCGTTCATGCGCAGGCGAGCGGGCGCGCGCGAGGGTAGAGGAGATCGCTAGGAGAACGACGGTGCGAAGGAGATCAACAGCGCACTGGAGATCGATGGCGCGTGGGCGAGCGATGGCGAGTTGGCTAACGCTGGCGCGTTAAGCGATGGCGCATTGGCGAACGATTGCGCACAGGTGACCGACCGCGCGTGCGCGTCGGAGACCTGTGACGATCCGAGGCATGGGCGCGCTTGCGCACAGGCGAAGGATCGCGCGGGCGTGCAGGAGATCGTTGGCGTGCAGGAGGGTGTCGATGCGCAGTCAGCTGGGGTGCAGGATCAGATGGCAAGGAAGTGCGCAAGGGCGAACGCTCGCGGTCGGGCTCAGAAGACTCGTGGGCGCGCAGGAACTCTTGAAGTGCGCGCGCGCTATTGCGAAGGAGTAAGGTTCTTGCCTGCGTCCAGATCCGAAGATCTAGGGCGCGTGGGTGTGCGTTGGCGCGCATCAGGAACAATGTGCGTAGGTGCGCGCTGACGAGCAGGAGATCGTGGGCGCTCAGGAGACTGATGGCATGCATGGCGCGCAGCAGGAACAGAAGGGCGCTGACGGCTAGCAGGAGAACGCTGGCGAGGCGAGTCTGAAGGCTGCAGCTCTGGAGAGCGCCTGTGCGCTACTGCGCAAAAAACGCGCAGTTGAGCACGCAGGGGAACCCTGACGCACAAGGGATTTACCCACAACGTCCCTTTGCCCCGAAGGGACCGGGGCCCGTCGGATGAGAAGGCGCCTGCATCTGCATCCAGGGGTGATGGCAGGCCGGAAGGACTGGAAGGTCTGGCAGGCGTAGGAGATCGTGAGCGAACTGCGGAGAGGTCCAAGGACGTGGCTGCGACGGTCTGCTCCCGACGAGAAGAATCCTCTGCAGAGGAAGGCGGCGGTGAAGAAGACCCGAAGAGGCGCCTCCTAACTCCCTTGTAGGGAGAAGGAAGGCCCCTACGCGAAGAGGAGGACGAGCCTTACGACGAAGGCGACCTCGAGGCAGGGCATCCTCATTGTCGGTCCTCCGAAGAGGAGTCTCTGTCAGTGTGCTCCCCGAGGAGGAGACGCACCCGCAGGAGAGACCGTGGGACTCAACTTTCCCCTCGAAGGATGTTCGGAGGGGGAGGCTGAGCCTTCAGCAACGTCCGCAACAGCAGCAGCAGCAGAGGTTTGACCAGACCCGTCGGAAGTCTCTGCCACAACAACGTCGACAATAGACAGAGGGTCTACCTCTGCTATTACCGGCGATTGCTTGACAGCTGCCCCAACTGGATCAGGTCAAACAGGGCTTCCTTGGAGGGCAAGCCCTTAAGCCCCAAGGAAGCCCAAAGCTGAAAGAGATCATCATTAGACGCAGCATGGTCATCATCGTAATGAGAATCAATATCCTCCCCCGGAGGAGGAGGGGGAGCTGCCTCGCTATGGGAGGCAATGCCCTCTCCCGCACCCTGAGGTCGGGAAACAGAACAATGGCCTACGCTACCACTTGACGGCCTCTCACGAGAGACCGACCAAGTGGGAGCTTCGGAGGAGGTTCGGGCGGCGGAAGAAGAGTCCTTGGAGCCTTCCTTCTTCAAGGCAGCCCTTGAAGGAGAAAGGTCTCTCTTGGACTTCTATTTACGCCGCGGGGCACCTCTCCCACTGGGAGGTAGACCACTCCCTGCACTCACTACAAGTTAAGTCTCTATCACACCGTTGACCTCGACACTGCGGGCAAAGGGTGTGAGGATCCGTCTCGACCGCCGACATGAATGTTCCACAGGGGCGGCCGGGGAGTCCAGGGCACTTGCGCATAATCGCGATGAAGGTAGAGGCCAACTTCCAAACACACAAAGCTGAAGAAAAAGAAAAAACAGATTAAGGCTGTCAAAAGCGAGGACGAAAGACAGACACGTCTGCCCATCGTCCGAGCCAAAAGTGAAGTGAGACAATTCACCGGTGTGTGGGGGGGAGGGGTAGCAAGTTACCCCTTCCCCTACACCCTTGCTAACTAGCACAGGGGTAGTTAACCCTAGATAGAAATCTAATGGCTCGTCATTTTCAGCTACGCCGAAAGTAATACCCTATGTAAATAGCATGGTTTGTATTTCGGTTACGGAACAAATAAGATTTAGCAGCTGAAGACCAAACAGGAGAACAATACTAGAAACAAGGTAGAATGAAAGAATTAAAACACTTCTTCAGAATAGATTGATCAACGAAAATCATGAGACACTTTCTCAATAAGCCAATTTTTTGTGCAATTGAAGCAGACACAGACCTAATGTGTTTCTCAAAAGTAAATTTAATGCTGGGATCTGGATGTTGAGGAGCCACGGTCCTTGACCTACTTACAATCATACTTTGAGTTTTGTTACGATTCAACTTCATGCCCCATAATTTGCACCATGCACTAATTATAGCTAGACCTCTATTGAGGGATTCAGCAACACCAGATCTACATTATGGAGATGGTATTGATGCAAAAAGAGTAGCATCATCTGCATATGCAACAAGCTTGATTTCTAAACCAAACCACATGTCATGTGTATATAGTATGAAAAGTAATGGCCCAAGACCACTACCCTGAGGAACACCAGAT
Source organism: Palaemon carinicauda (assembly GCF_036898095.1). NCBI lineage: Eukaryota > Metazoa > Arthropoda > Malacostraca > Decapoda > Palaemonidae > Palaemon > Palaemon carinicauda. The sequence goes on along the minus strand of NC_090764.1, from coordinate 62,995,408 downwards.
ATCACATTCCTATACTCTCTATGGAGACCATCAACAATAATTCATTGCGATCTATTATTTAAAAATTCAATAATGATGCTAAGAAAAAACCCATCCACTCCCAACTGTTTGAGTTTGAAAACAAGGACATCGTAATTAACACAGTCAAAGGTAGCACAAAAATCAAGGCCAATCATACGAACTTCCTGACCACAATCAAGGGATTTCTGTACAGCATTGGAGATTGTAAGAGGGGCATCACATGCTTCAAGGCCTGTACGAAAACCAAATTGCAAACTAGAGAACAGATTATTACTTTCAGCAAAACTATTAAGACGTTAACCCTTTTACCCCCGGGGTATTTGGAAATTTCCAACCCTTAACCCCCAAGGGGTTATTTTTTTCCCAGCACATTTTGCAGTATATTTTTTTTAAATTGCTCTAACAGCCTTAATTTTTGTCATAGAGAGGTCAGGTTGGTCTCATTCTCTAGGAAAATGCCTGAATTTTCTCAAAAAAATTATCAAAAAATATGAAAAAACAATTTTTATAACATTTTTTTTGCAAGGACGTACCGGTACCTCCATGGGGGTAAAGGGATGGCTTTTGTGAAACGTACTAGTACGTCGTTTGGGGGTAAAAGGGTTAAATAACTTTAGATAATATGGGAGTTATGGAAATTGGGCGGTAATCAGTTGAACTTGAGCTACCTCAAACACATTTACATAATGGAGTAACTTTGCCAATTCTCCAACAAGTACTAAAAGCTCCTCTTCTCACTAACTTGCACAAAATAACATAACTTTGGAGCTAAGAAATCTGCTGTCTTTATAAAAAAACAAAGGAAGAATACCATTTAATCTACACCTCCATAAGCATCAAGGTCCATCAACAGAGCTTTAATTTCACAAGATTGAAAAGCTAAATTAGTCAGTTTAGCCTCAGGAAAACAGGAATGAGGAAGTCCAAGTTTCTTGTCACTCTTCTTGCTGTCAAACACATCTGACAAAAGGGTTGCCTTTTCCTTTGAACAGTGAGTGACAGAGCCATCTGGTTTAAGTAGAGGAGGAACTGTTGCATCCACACCAAAGAGTGCAGATTTAAGGGTTGTCCACCACTTATGCTCCTGGGGTGTACCAGAAAGGGTTTCTTTTATGGTTAAATTGTACTCCTTTTCAGTTGAAGCATACTCTCTCTCAGCAAAAGCTCTAAGCTGAGTATATTTATTAGGCTTCCTACTTCTCCAAATAAGAATGTCTACAACCATCATTGAACCATGGTTTGTCCTTCACTCGGTACCTTTGTACACGAGAAGGGATACGCCTATCAATCATGCTGACTAGATTCTCATTCAAAGGGACTACAGGAACACTACTACTATACAATTGTGACCAATTCAAGCCCAAAAGATCATGCAAAATCCCATTCCAGTCTGCTTGAGATTTCATAGAAATCTTACATATGTAACATACATCAGGGACATACTGCTCAGTCTTCACTACTAATGAATTCTAGGCATGATCAGATGTCCCAACTGGAGAACCAACCTTACTTGTTATAATGCCAGGGGAGTTGGTGTATATGAGGTCCAAGCAGTTACCAGACCTGTGAGTAGCTTCACTCATGATTTGCTCACAGCCTGATTCAGAGGCAAAGTCTAAAGCTCTTAAGCCATGGCGATCGGTAGGAGAGATAGAACTTAACCACTCCCTATGGTGAGCATTAAAATCACCAACAAAGACAAAAGATGCCTTTCTATCATCTTCTTGTATCTAAGCCATGATGGTGAGAAGACAATCGAAGATAGCATCACACATGCCAGGATTATGGTAGATCGAACACAAACTTTTATTACCTGAATCTCACGACATCCACATTCATAGCAGGACTACGGAGAAGCAGGGTACTTAGTCCTAATATACACCGACATTCCCCAGGCACTAGGGATGGCATCGCGTTTCAACATAATTGGCTTCTTAACCCTTTTACCCCCAATGCTATTTGGAACTTTCCAACCCTTAACCCCCAGGCGTTTTTCTTTTTCAAGCACGTTTTACAATATTTTTTTTTTAGATTGCGTTGACAGCCTTAATTTTCGTTATAAAGAGGTCAGGTTGGTCTCACCAATTTGGAAAATGCCTGAAGTTTCTCATAAAATTATCAAAAATATAAAAAAAAAAATGCAAATAGCATTTTTTTGCAGGGACGTACTGGTACGTCCATGGGGGTTAAGCAGTGAGTTTTGTGAAACATACCAGTACATCCATTGGGGGTAGAAGGGTTAAAACCAGTTATAAGGAGCTCAGATGAGTGCCTCATATTAGAAACCAAAGTTTCTGGACGCAACTGTAAGGTCCTGAACATTAGCATGTAGACCAAGACTACTGCAATACAGTAGACGACATTGACAAAATCTAGGACGAACTAGTCCGGGATTTTGTTATATGTCTCCAGAGAGCATAAGAATTAATGTTGATAAAAAAGATACATCATACTTAAAAACCATATCAATAAGAATAACAAGAACAATATGTACAGAAATATAAATAAAACAATTGATCAAACCCATAGACTATAGAAAAAAAAGTTGGAAAAACTGGTCAACATGGAGCCAATACATCATACAAGGCTAAAGACCCTTCAAGATAGCCACTTCAACTGAAGGGAGGACAATAAAGATGGTTTTGAAAAGTAAAAGAAACAGATAAGGAAAAATCAACCTCTTGATAAACCACCAGCCATCCATGGCCTTTCTATTAAGCAGGCCCAACACATCATTTCAAAAAAAAACAAGAGGAAGAAAAAAAATATAAGATAAAACAGTGTGCCCAAGTATTCCCTCAAGCAAGAGAACTCTAACCCAAGACAGCGGAAGACCATGGTATAGAGGCTATGGCACTAGAGAACAATGGTTTGATTTTGGAGTGTCCTTCTCCTACAAGAGCTCCTTACTATAGCTAAAGAGTCTCTTCTACCATAACCAAGAGGAAAGTAGCCACTGAACAATTTCAGTACAGTAATCAGCCCCTCGATCGTAGAATAAGTGTTTGGTAATCTCAGTGTTGTTAGGTGTATGAGGAAAGACTAGAATGTGTAAAGAATAGGCCAGACTATTTGGTGTATGTGTAGGCAAAGAAAAAATGAGCCATAACCAGAGAGAGGGTTCCAATGTATTACTGTCTGGCCAGTCAAAGGATCAATTAACTCTAGAGCGGTAGTATCTCTAATGGGTGGCTGGTACCCTGGCCAACCTACTATCTACACCATAAACACAAAGAAAACTTACAAATGATATTATAATCATAATTATAAGGTACTTTAACCTGATAACAACAAGAATCACTTCATAGTATGTAGAGTACACACACAAACATTTCCATGAACAAGGTAAAAACAATAAGTCACACAAGTACTGTAATATAAATCATAATGTGATCGTTGCATTTATAGCACTGTTCAACTCTATATCAACAGTTTCACCAGCCTCTGCAAGTAGTTATAGAACCGTATTCATAAATTGAACCAAATGACTACACTGGTTCAATCTGGCATGACAGGTTGGTACGAACCAACTTGGGTACAAACCATTTTGATACTAAACAACTTGGGTCGAAACAACTATTGTTAGCCAAGAAATGTAACTATCAAAATCAATTAGCCCAACATTTATGTGTAATCTCTCATGTACATATGCAGTAACAATAACATAGCTAATGTATCAAGCATATACAGTAAAAGCATGAATATCTTACGTACAAGGCTGTATCTTCACATATCTATTTACCAAGGCACTTCCACCAATTTTGGGGGTAGCCGACATAAAAAATAGAAACAAGGGGATTTTTCCACTTCTCGCTCTTCCCAGCCTGACGAGGGATTCAGCCGAGTTTGGTTGGCACTACTTATATTCTCAAGAATGTGTAGTCAGTTTTAAAATAACAAGACATCATGAATATACACCTTTCATCTGGTGAACCTGGGGGCATTTGTAAGAAACTGGGTCAGTTATTAAAAATAAGTAAATACAGTTTTTGTAGTTGGCTGGGATGGACCAGGTCAGTAGTCTAATTACAATATTTACTATAACACAACATTCCTAGTGAAGGCAATAACAATTGTCTCCAGTGCTTTCATATGTGCTTTAAACTGTTCTAATGTAAACAATTGGGGGAAACCCATATTTTTCCAGTTTAAGATGTTTTAAAATTCCACAAGTTGACTGCATAACCACATTTAAGAAGAGAAACTAATAAATGAACACCATCTAATATGATGTCACCCATTACAATTTTAGGAGGACATTCTAAAATCAAAACATTGTTCCCTAATCTTCGGTAGTGTCATAGCATCTGTACCATGGTCTTCCACTGTCTTGGTTTAAAGATCTCTTGCTTGAGGGTACACTCAGGCACACTATTCTATCTTGTTTCTCTTCTTGTTATTTTGAATTTTTATAGTTTATATATGTGAGGTTTACTTTCCCCATGAGCTATTTTTGCTGTTGGAGCCCCTGAGCTTATAGCATCCTGCTTTTCCAACTAGGGTTGTAGCTTAGCAAGTAATAATAATAACAATGGGTGCTGGTTAGTTTGGCATTTTTCTCACTATGATTAATGGAGACTCAGGCATAACAATGTACGCATAGATAAAAAAGTCAACTGTTTACCTTTGGGAGACTGACGGTGAGTTATTGTGCATGCGTTTGTTTCCTTCGCTTTAAGGAGCTTTCAGTGTTTTTCTTTAAACCATTTTCTGGGCTCCGACCCGTGCCGCCCAGTGAACTTCGAGAAATCCTGCCTGGTCCCGGAGACCAAGTTTCAATGGCTGGGACTACAATGGGACCTGTGCTCCCATACGCTGTGCCTCCCCAAAGCCAAAAGGAAGGAGATAGCGAGGAATACAAAACAATTTCTCAGGGAGAAGTTGACCTCCAGAAGGAACCAAGAGAGGATCCTAGGTTCCTTGCAGTTCGCCTCCGTGACAGACATCGTCCTAAGGTCCAAACTCATGGACATAAACAGTGTGTGGCGCTCCAGAGCGACCGCAAAACGCCGAGACAGACCAGAAATATATTTTTCCTACGTCAAAATCCCTTATTTATGCACAAGTTCCAAGATGTTGTTCTACAACAGACTTTTTATGCTTCCAATTACCTCCAGTCACAGCATGACTACCGTCAGAAAATGACGTTTCTAAAACGGATGTACAACATATTTCATAATTTGGTGTAATTTCATCTATTTCAGTAATTGATTATGTTAAAATGCCTTCAATTCAGTATTCAGCAGAAAGTGAAAGATAATCCTGAAATAATGATCTACATGACTGGCATTCACAACCAGCCAGAACAGAGGAGCATTGAAATTATGTTTACTTGCAAGCAAAGTAGGCTACAGTAAAGCAATAATCATTTGAGGAACAGTGAAATTATGCTCACTTGGTGAGCATAATTACTAGCGGAACTGAAATTCAATAAAAGAAACGGACGAGTGCTGGTTAGTTTGATATTTTTCTCTTGATGTTTAATAGGGGTTGGGGCATAACTTAGGAATCAGTCGATTAAAAGGTGAAGTCTATCTCTCACTATCAGTCCATTGTTTACATATGGGAGACTGATGGCGAGTAAATTTCACATGCGCTGGTTGCGTTCACTTTTGCCAGATTTCCTGTTTTTGTATGACAATCATTACCTGGATTTTTTAACCATTTAGGAGCTTCCAAATATTTATACACAAACTTTCGGGTTGTTCTACAACTGCCATTATTTTTCCAACCTCCCGATCAGCTTCAGTTCTACCACCAACACATAAAGATGTCTCCAATAGGGAACTCAAGGAAAGAACAACCGATTTCGAAATTTGGTATTATAGAAATACACAGGACAAACTTTACTAAAGGCCCCAGCCACCCGTTGAGATACAGAACTACCGCTAGAGTTATTGGGTCCTTAGACTGGCCAAACAGTATTTCATTGGATCCCTTTCTCTGGTTACGATTCACTTCATCTTTGCCGACACATACACAAAATAGTCTGGCCTATTCTTTACACATTCTCCTCTTTCCTCTTACACTTTACAACACTGAAATTACTAAACAATTCTACTTTTCTCAAGAGGTTAACTACTGCACTCTAGTTGTTCAGTGGCTATTTTCCTCTTGGCAAGGGTAAAAGACTCTATTATTTTCATATTTTCAGTTTATATATGAAAGATTTATTTTAATGTTATTTATCTTAAAATCCTCTTGCACTTTTTCCTTATTTCCTTTCCTCACTGGGCTATTTTCCCTCTTGGAGCCCTTGGGCTTATGGCATCCTGCTTTTCCAACTTGGGTTGTAGCTTAGCAAGTAATAATAATAATAAAGCAACGCTTCAGTTCCTTTGTAGCTAGGTTAGGTGTCGGATGCAATTTTGACTCAGTTTTTAGGGAAGACCAGCTCATTTTCTGTATAGATTTTGCCAAAATAATAATGAGACATAGGATTTATATACTTTTAGTTTGTGACCTGGGAAGAGGGTCTGGGGGGGTACTGGGCCCCGACAAGGGGTTGTGACCTGGGAACTACTATGTTAGGTTAGGTGGGTTTGTTAGGTTCTGTGCCCTTTTACAAATCTCAAAAGTGTCAAATAATCCTGTCTTGTCCCATTTTCAGCCACTTACATGAACCATATATTTCTCCTACTGGTTATCTTGTTTATTGTGCCCTTCTGACCTTCATTATTGCTGCAAATCACTCGATTATATTTCTCCACCCAATAAAATTCCAAGTTTTCTACTAGGGGCCCCTTAATTGCCTCTTATGTTAAGGTGTCCAAAAACTCATAAATGGGTGGTTTGCCCCAATAATCAAGGTCAGAAATGCATAAAACACAAGATAGCAAATAGGAATAATGTATACATTTTTACCATTATTATTGCTGCAATTTACGTTTTTGGTGTTTTCCCACCCAAAACCCCAGGTTTCCAACTGGGATACCCCATAGTTTTCATAACGGGGAAGGTATGAAACTCATGAATGTGTGACTTGCCCACAAATATTCACGAGTAGAAATGGATACAACACAAGAAAACGAGTAGAAATGGATACAACACAAGAAAACGAGTAGAAATGGATACAACACAAGAAAACGAGTAGAAATGGATACAACACAAGAAAACGAGTAGAAATGGATACAACACAAGAAAACGAGTAGAAATGGATACAACACAAGAAAACGAGTAGAAATGGATACAACACAAGAAAACGAGTAGAAATGGATACAACACAAGAAAACGAGTAGAAATGGATACAACACAAGAAAACGAGTAGAAATGGATACAACACAAGAAAACGAGTAGAAAAAAAAAATATGGTTTGTGTATTTGACTAGAAATTGAAGTATCATGCATTTACCAAAATTACCCACCTAACCTAACATAGGAGACATATCCTTACCTATTGATCTACTGGAGGTACTACGATCCCCCTAACCCGCGTATTGCCAGCTTACCCTGAGACTGACTGTCTCTCCTCCCTGAGTTTGCTTCCCAGCCGGCTTTACTCTCGGCAAGGCACCACTAAATCCTTTCGTAAATCATAAAATTACCTTGATAATGTATTCCAGAAAAATATAAAATACATTTTCCCCAAAATGATAATCCATTTGACAAGTAATGTGAAAGTTTATGCAGGTCCCATCCCACTAGGTTGGGTTGCAGCTAAAAACAAATACGTAAATTGGCAAAATAATATTTACAGACGGAACAACAATTTGAAAAGAAAATCTAGTTATCCCTGTAGAAAATATTGTGCTTTCACTGAATTTGACCTTCATTTCAACAGCAAATAAGCCTGCTAAACCATCTAAGAACTGGGATAATTTTAAAGAAATCTAATCGTTTTTGGTTATTATCATACTGTATTACAGGACAATGTAACCTGGGGAAAAAAACTACTTTTTTCTATAGAAAAAATTCCGCCCTCTTCGAAAATGGCACTCGTTCCCGTCGCAAATGAATAGTTTCAGAAATATATATACATCTATATCCAACGATAATGGAGGACGAACTCGAGGTTTTGGGTGGGGAAACGGTATACTGTATAACGATAAAACAAGCCTTTTCTTCTCTATACATTACCTTCCTGGATGTGCAATAAACCGATGACAAAATACAGTAATATTGAGCTGCCATTAGCAATGCTAGTGTAACATGCTAACATTAGCAGTGTTTTTCATTTATTTTTTATTTGTTGACATTCTACCGGTCGGTTGTAGTCGCTCTCGTTCGTTCGTTTGTGCTTGGCAACTTTCGACATTCTGCGCATAAACTCCCCCTCCACCAATAGGACTACTTCTCTTATGACCCCTCCCTATTTTCCCCTATGTTATTTTAACCGCCTCATTCAACTGTTCGACTTCACCCTCTTTATTCAAGTATTTTACTTGAATCAGTACAGTACAACTATACCATTCCTTTTATGTAATACCCTCCAATACATACAGTATTACGTTTGACCTAAGAATTACTTGTTTTATTATCTGATATCTTATAAAATCACCTCATTTTATAATCCCAATAAACATTATTTATCATACACTTCAACTCTCATATACATATTACGTTTGACATAAGAATTACTCGTTTTATTATCCGATATCTTATAAAATCCCATCATTTTATATTCCCATTAAATATTTATCATACACTCCTTTTTATCTTGCTATATTACTTTTAAACATTTTGTTATTACCTTGTCATGCCCAGATTTCACATAAATACTTGCTCTGGACAAGTTCCCCATTCTGGTTCATCCATGTTTACGCTCTAGACTCCGTTGCTTTTCCATTAACCAATCACGAACCTCATTTGTGGAAAGTTTGCACAGGGGGGTTAATATTTCCCAACCGCCCCCCTTCCAACAAACCCTATACCGTGGAAACCTTTGTCCAAGTCAGGTCTTTGTTAGTTCAAGTGACGTTGTTTTGCGTATTTTACGATGGAAGTTATAGAAACTTCTAATGACTGCAGAAATCCATACTTGCAAGCATTTCGGTGAATTCCAATGTTGATAATTTTCTTAAAGCTCATAATGTAATAGCCCAACATTTACAGTGTTCCAAGTGCAGTACTAAGCTAAGACAAGAAGAAACGGCATTGTGGATACAGTATACCGAAGTCGAGAAGTCACCATACCCCGGTTACCCATAAGTTTCGTAGTCGCGATCACAAAAGTAAGTCATTAATTTCTTTAATTTTATATATTTGCAGGTAGAACCTTGAATAGTGGTTGTGACCTGGGACGGGGGTCCGGGGGCTTGCCCCCAGCTAGGAGTTGTGACCTGGGAACCACTAGGTTAGGTTAGGTTAGGTGGGTTTGTTAGGATCTGTACCCTTTTATATATTGTGTAAAGAGTATATAATTAGTGTAGCATTGCTAACGTTAGCAATGCCAGCTTAACATTGCTAATGTTAGCATGCGCAATACATACATTCTTGATGAGTGAAGTGAGGACGGAATTTGAACAAGAGCCATTATATTTAAACATCTTAACAAAAAATATGTTTTCCTGTAGAAAATAATGTGATTTAACCAGTTTTCACCTTCATTTCATTCACCACAACAACAACCATTTCAGCTAATTGAAGTTACTCGAACCGGTTGTTGTGTTTGTTTGCGGTTGAAATGAAGGTCAAATTCGGTTAAATCACATCATTTCCTACAGGAAAACATGTATTTTTGCTGTCGTGGGCTCGCTTCGCCCGCAAAAAGGAAAAGCATCAAACTCCTACGTGCTGGCGAGCGGTATGTACTGAGCTGCATATGCTAACCATATTGATTATTTTTTGTTAGCCAACTACGATTTTATTTGCAGAGAAAATAAGGGCAGTTTTAAAAGAAAACAAGCAATTTCTGTAAGAAACACCTGTTTTAAATTGAAAATCTTTTTTTTCTGTTCATAACTATAAAAAAATTAATACATCTTTACTATCCTTAGGTTAAATGGCAATATCAATATACTGTGTGTATATATATATATATATATATATATATATATATATAAAACTTGTTAAAAACCTGTTACATGACGTAATGTAATGAAATGTCAAGATAATAAGATGCTATAGGTTATCTCTCTCCCCCTACCAAACTCTCCAGGCTACCATTGACAGCAATAACAGACGTAAACAGTCATTGGATATCTGAGAGATGTTACAATGTCTCCACTAATCTCACTAGAATAATCCATGCAAATTTGAATTAAAAATGTCTAACTTAGCGACTATCAACTAAAAGTCCTGCAGGATCTTTGCCTGGTTTGGCTTCTGAGTCCACAGGTGATAAGCGGCGCTGGCCTAACCCCCTCCCGAATTCTCTGGAACAGCCTGGAAGTGTCAAATTGCCCCTTTTAATGAAGGTAAGTGGATCTTTCCCTCCAAGCTACAACCCAGCCTCTGTAGAGCGTACTCACTTGTTGGACCAGCCTTTCCATTTCACTAAGTACTCCACTCGACCCTGAAACGGGAAAATCAAAATAAATGAGACGACGACGTAAACATGCCCCGATCTCGTCACTGTAATCACACTATCAAACCACCTTCTCTTTTTTCTCACTATTTCCGTCTCATTATTACACATAATCACGTGACACACACCCTTCTGACCCTCTTCTTCTGAATGCACTCTGCCGCATAAACCCTGTCGCCTACGAGAGAGAGTTCCATGGTTGTTTGTGCACGAGCACTGGCGGCACATACGGTATACACCACGTTTGGACTTGAACTGAGGCGTCTTCTGGCGCCAAGGTTGCCATTTCTGATTTTGAATACGCGCTGCAAGAGTTTCAAAAATGCGCCAAAAATGCGCTCAATCTTTTCTTAGGATATAGCGATGACCAAAAGGAAATAGTTTCAATTTAGTTAGGTTGGGAAATAGATTCTGGAAGGAAAATAAGTCATCTAACATATTATAACCGGCAAAATCACTATATTCAGTGTTGGATTTGACTAATAGACGTCAAATAACCAAAAGCGCAATCTTATTAGATAGCAATAACGCGCTATATTCTCCAGAAATACGCCTAATCTAGCGTGAAAGACGCAGAAATGGCAACTTTGCCTGGTGCCTTCCTTCCGTGAGTACTACGTCACACCAGGCTTACCAACTGCGACACATTACCATCAATAACATGAGTCCTCCTTCCTTTTACTTTTTCAAGTTTTAATATTTCTTTATTCGTTATATCCTTATGGAACCCAATACTACAATACTACTTATGAGCACATGTCCCTCGCCATCATAGACCTAGAGTAATGATATAATTTAAAGTTATTGAATGGTACGATACTTTTTCCACTTATAAGGTTTTGCGGTAACCATCCTTTCCATGTGGGAGACCTTAAACTCGGAAGTAAAACCCATATGGGAATACTGTTTGTTTATGATACATTCCAATCTGTCAATCTTGATTATTGAATAAATTCCAATTAACACAATTAAGATCCATCTAAGGATAAAAGAACGTGCCAAAACAACTACGCATGACTTGTACATTCAAAGTCGAGCAAAGTTTTTTTTTTGTCTGGAAAATTATAGGAAGTGTTGTATACGGACCATTTAACTGCATGGCCCCAGAAGTGAACTGGATTGTACGGGACGTAGTGTCAGGCCAGGGGTGGTGCGTAGATAGGCTAGGAGCAGGGGGCTGTTGGTAAGGGGTTGGTGTAGTTTGGGGGTAGATCTAGGTACTCTCAGGGTATCCGGACTCCGGAAGAAAACAGTTCCTGAAAGGCTGGGAACAAAGGTCAGAGGCGACTGCTTATTTCGAAGGGGGATTTTGCGGAGTTGTCTGCTATGGAAATCTAAGTTTTCTGTTATCAAAGATTTTGAGCTGACTGATGCACATTAAGCTTGAATGTTAGCAGAAGAGGTAATAAAAGAGGCGTCATCTGTAAAAGGGGGGGGGGGTAGTGTTGTTGTTGACAAACAGTCTCAGACATCAACAGACAACAGAACTTCTTTCATAACAGACGGAGATATTTTACACACACACATATATATATATATACAGTATACAGTATATATATATATATATATATATATATATATATATATATATATATATATATATATATATATATATATATATATATTGTTTGAATAATTAATCTAGCTTGACTATTAGAAATGTATGAAATTAATTGTGCCAAACTTTATCTCTTTTTGCATATCTAAAGAGTAGCATATGCGGGCATACGGTCTATATATACAAAGGAAGTATTTTGCTATTGTAATGAAGAAATACCAACGTAAATAGTTTTACTTACTGTGAAAACACGTAAAATTCATGAAAAAGAAGTTAAAAGATATAAATCACTCACTCTAAATCCGACATTTAATATAAACGAATTATAGAAAAAAATGTAAATTATGGACATGGCTTCTTCATCAATCTCTAGGGACCTCAGGGTTAAGGAAAATAATCCATTGGTATAATAACATACACACAAGCTTCAGTTATGATCAACGAGAGAAGAAGTGTGAGGTTGAAATAGCACTCATTAATATCCTAATTGATGATATGGAATCTACTTCAAAGGGATATGTTGTCCTTTTCTGTCAGAGAACAGGTTTCGAGATGAGGCAGTAAATAAGTTAAAGAAAGACCATAAAAATAGAACCATGTAATGTACAATGTAGACAGTGATGAATCCCCTGTTTCAAGTAAATTCATTGTTTTATTATTAATATTCCCTTTGTAGTAGGTTGGCCAGGGCACCAGCCTCCCGTTGAGATACTACCGCTAGAGAGTTATGGGGTCCTTTGACTGGCCTGACAGTACTACATTGGATCCTTCTCTCTGGTTACGGTTCAATTTTCCTTTGCGTACACATTCACTGAACAGTCTGGCCTATTCTTTACAGATTCTCCTCTGTCCTCATACGCCTGAAATTATCAAACAATTCTTTATCACCCAAGGGATTAACTACTACACTGTCATTGTTCAGTGGCTACTTTCCTCTTGGTAAGGGTAGAAGAGACTCTTTAGCTATGGTAAGCAGCTCTTTTAGGAGAAGGACACTCTAAAATCAAACCATTGTTCTCTAGTCTTGGGCAGTGCCATAGCCTCTGTACCATGGTTTTCCACTGTCTTGGGTTAGAGTTCTCTTGCCTGAGGGTACACTCGGTCACAATATTCTATCTTATTTCTCTTCCTCTTGTTTTGTTAAAGCTTTTTATAGATTATATAGGAAATATTTACTTTAATGTTGTTACTGTTCTTGGAATATTTTATTTTTCCTCGTTTCCTTTCCTCACTGGGCTATTTTTCCTGTTGGGGCACCTGGGCTCTTCCAGCTAGGGTTGTAGTTTTGCAAATAATAATAATAATAATAATAATAATCCTTATTTTCAATCGATTCCAAATTGAAGGATTGACTAGGCACAATCCTATTTCGTATTTATAATGATAATGAGGATTAATGAGGTGGAATCATTTAAATATTTAGGAACTATGATCTCTAACACAGGAGATGATGAAATCAAACGATAGACCTAGTGTTAGGGAATAGATAATATTCAAAACAAATGAAAATAAAACTGAGTTTATGTTTTTTTATGAAAACAAAAAAAAACTCTTAAGAGATTCACCATTTAACACCGCATTAGCGAAGCCCTGAGAGAACAAGAAAGTATTCAGTTTCCTCTTGAAAGTTTTTAATAATGTTTTCAGTCTCGTTTAACAAAAGACACACATTTCGTGAGAATAGCTCAGTGGTAGAAAACAAAATGCCCTCCTCCCCACAAAAGAAACAAAGAGAAATATCAACTAATTTTCAATAGTCAGATGAGAGAGAGAGAGAGAGAGAGAGAGAGAGAGAGAGAGAGAGAGAGAGAGACGATATTTTTATTCATTTCAAATAGAAAATGGATTTAGAATATTGCTTGAGGGTACACTCGGGCATACTATTCTATCTAAATTCCTTTCTTGTTTTTATAGTTTAGATATGAAAAAAAAAACATATCTTAATGCTTACTCTTCTTAGAATATTTTATTTTGATTGTTCATTACTTCTCTTGCAGACTATTCATTTCCTTGTTTCCTTTCGTCACTGGACTAATTTTCCCTGTTGGAACCCTTGGGCTTATAGCATCCTGTTTTTTTCACCTAGGGTTGTGGCTTAGCTAGTAGTAGTAGCAGTAATAATAATAATAATAATGATAATAATAAAAACAATAATAATAATTAAAATATTCTTATAATAATAATAATAATAATAATAATAATAATAATAATAATAATAATAATAATAATAATAATAATAATATCATTATTATTATTATTATTATCATTATTACTATTATTACTATTATTATTATTATTATTATTATTATTATTATTATTATTATTATTATGAGGTATAACCCTAGTTGTAAAGCAAGATACTATAAGCACAAGGGCTCCAACAAGAAAAAAATAGCCCAGTGAGGCAAAGAAATAAGGAAATAAATATTATGAGAAGTAATGAATAATTAAAATAACATAATTTAAGAACAGTAACATTAAAACAGATCTTTCATAGTTTAAACTATAGAAGTTCCACAGATTCAATTACTTGATTAGGAAGATCATTCCACAACCTGGTCACAGCTGGAATAAAACTTCTATGCTCACATAATCTGTCTTTGAAATGTTGACTCTACATAATCTTAAGGGACAAAGCCCTAGGGACTGATCACATATATATAAGATCAGCGAGCAAGCCTCTCTCCCCCCCCTCTTGCCATCAAGATAGGACCAGGGGGGACCAGGTAATGGCTGCTAATGACTCAGCAGGCAGATACTACAATAACTATTAATTTGAGCGGGTCTCGAACCCCCCCCCCCCCTCCTCTCTCTCTCTCTCTCTCTCTCTCTCTCTCTCTCTCTCTCTCTCTCTCTCTTTTATATATATATATATATATATATATATATATATATATATATATATATATATATATATATATATATATATAATTCGACTTTAATAGCAAGTGATTTAAAACTGCTCCATTGCTATGACTTACTCAAATAATTTCGTTATAGTTTAAATCGTCACTTATTCAGTAAATATAATATATTATAGCACAGTTATTACATTCTAATCAACGGAAATTTTGATCAACGAAATTCGCAACGAATGATAAAAAAAAAGGAAAAAAAAAACAAATATTAGACGAAGTGGGCGGGAAAGTCCACCGGGGAATCCCCCTGAGTTGGGATCTAGCGAGCTGCTGTTTTGCCATAAAGGGGTCTTGCTATAACGCCATGTTTCATCGTCCTCTTGTGCCTTTTACCGTTGCACATTTATGGCTATACAAGAAGAGGGAGAAGTAGAAGAAGAAGAAGAAGGAGAAGAAGACTTAGGCTATATTCTATAATCCATTTCTTTTATCGAGGCTTATTTGCACCGACTCGCAGGGGTGCCCTTTCAGCTCGGAAAAGTTTCCTGATCGCTGATTGGTTGGACAAGATAATTCTAACCAATCAGCGATCAAGAAACTTTTCCGAGCTAAAAGGGCACCCCTGCGAGTCGGTGCAAATATGCCTCGATAAAAGAAATGGATTATAGGAGGTTCTAGGTCGGCCTAGATACCAGCCACCTGTTGAGATACTACCGCTAGAGAGTTATTGTTTTGATTGGCCAGACGGTACTACATTGGATACCTCTCTCTGGTTACGGCTCATTTTCCATTGCCTACACATACATCGAATATTCTGGCCTATTCTTTCCATATTCTCCTCTTTCTTCATTCTCATACACATGATAACACTGAGATTACCAAACAATTCTTCTTCGCTCAAGGGGTTAACTACTGCAATGTAATTGTTCAGTGGTTTTTTTCCCTCTTGGTAAGTGTAGAAGATAGACTAGCTATGGTAAGCAGCTCTTCTTAGAGGAGGACATTCCAAAATAAAAACCATCGTTCTTTGGTCTTGGGTAGTGCCATAGCCTATATACCTAGGTCATCCACTGTCTTGGATTAGAGTTCTTTGCTTGAGGGTACACTCGGGCACGCTGGTCCATCTTATTTCTCTTCCTTTTCGTTTTTTTTTTTAAGTTTTTATAGTTTATATATGAAAGATATATTTTAAGGTTGTTACTATTCTGAAACAAATTTATCTTAATTGTTCATTCTCTTGATATTTATTTTTCTTGTTT